>NC_067419.1:35891130-36194160 GCF_009764475.1 Pristis pectinata
ATCCATGGCTCTTTTGGAAATATGGAAATAAATCTAAGTCCTTGGTTTCATGAAGAGAGGAGAAATGGAACCAAGCTGTTGCATTGGTGCTGACAGTTGGGATTGGCCAATAGTGAATTTAGCAATGAGATTCATCCTATTAATTTATTTGTGGAAATTCCATTACCAGTCTGGGAATCAGTAAATTTGGCAAAGGCAGAGTTCTTGAAAGGATAATGCTCCTATTAAAGGGAAGGCAGAAGGGGGATTTAAATGGAGTGCTCTTGTGAATGTGGCAGCAGAAAGCTGGACTGATTGCAAGCAGTGGCCCAGTGGAGACTGAAAGTCAACACTGCTGACTTTCTGAGCCTGGAGGACTTGATACAGGAGGAACACTAAAACAAACGTATGTGGGCAAAGCACATGACACCCACATTCAGCAGCCTTCCAGCCCCAACAAGCTGCAGTGTAATGCTGAAAAAACAAATGCTGAGATTTCCAAAATGTGGCTCATCCTGGTTGATGTCAGACATGTCTTCAGCCATTGAAGTTAGTCCGTGTTTCTATAAGAGCTTTCCCCTACGTCTCCTCGCAGGACTATGTACAATGCTGCACTAAATGGTAATCACAGGTACTGACTAAAGCTGGGCAATATGATATCTCTGTGTTTTTTTATTGATGGTGAGCCTGTGCTCAAGTAGAACATGAACTTGTTAAGAGGAGTCTTGATGCTCATGTGGGTTTTATCCATAATTAATTGCACTACTGCCATGACCCATCAAGTAAAGTGTGTGTTGCTTCTTGTAAGTATAATGTTTGTTTGTTACTTCATACCTGTTATTGTAATAGCCTTTAGGAAGACTTGGAAAGATCTAGTACTTTGCTGTGGTAAACTTCTTGTTCTCCAGGAAGAGGGTATTAGTATTGGTTTATTATTGTCACTTGTACCAAGGTACAGTGAAAAACTTGTCTTGCGTACCGATTGGACAGGTCAATTCATCACACAGTGCAGTTACATTGAGTTAGTACAGAGTGCATTGAGGTAGTACAGGTAAAAATAATAACAGTACAGAGTAAAGTGCCACAGCTACAGAGAAAGTGCATTGCAGGTGGACAATAAGGTGCAAGGTCACAAGGTAGATTGTGAGGTCAGAGTCCGTCTCATCGTATAAGGGAACCGTTCAATAGTCTTATCACAGTGGGATAGAAGCTGTCCTTAAGCCTGGTGGTATGTGCCCTCAGGCTCCTGTACCTTCAACCTGATAGAAGAAGAGAGCAGAGAGAATGACCCGGGTGGGTGGGGTCTTTGATTATGCTGGATGTTTCACCAAGGCAGCAGCAGATGAAGCCACTTAATAGTGTTTGTCTTTCAAAAGTCCAGGTGATTATGGAATGGTTATTAATCATGGAGTTTAGGCTAGCAATGATTAGATTAAATGTTTTGGATGTGAATGGATTTTCCCAATCCTCATAAAGTTCTCTTCCTCATCCAAATCACATGTTCTGTGCTGGGAAAATGCCATGTTCACAACTTTTCACTATGTAATTTAAATGGTGACAAGAATAATGGACTATCAAGAACAGGCCCCAAAATTTCCAAACAAATTAGCATTTACTAATTAAGGCACAAAATAAAGCATAGCAGGATGCAATTTTAAAAATTCAGCTGAAGTAATTCATTCAGTAAAGAACCTGGAACCTGATCTCCTTGTTTTTAAAAAGTGCCTATGTAGGCAGGCCAACACTTCTGTGTAAATTCAACCTGAGTCTTTAATCATGTTATCCAATAACATAATGCAGCTGAATCTATAGCCAGATTGTTGGCTTGCTGCAGTTGTAAGCTGTAAAATAATGCTGTCAAGTAATAAATGTAAAGCAATAAGTAAGAGGGAAAAGTAAACAACACAACTCCTCTATCAAAACAGAATAAATGATTTGCATTCACAGGAATCAAGCCTATGCTTTTCCTTTAAAAATATATTGATCTGTGCCTTAATATGTAATTTTACACTGTGTAATAACATTGCTACTGTTTTCCATTCTTGACAAACAGATAAAACAATGTTTGTTGTACCAAGGCAGCTAACAATGTTGTTCATCATACACTTGTATAGTTAAGATTTTAAATTCTTTAAATTTGCTTGCATGGAAAGTTGCTGGAAATGCAGAACTGATAAACCCAATGAGAGAATCCCAACATCTAAGACCTGAGTGAACAAAGAAACAACTATGGAAGCATAGAAAATATATAACACAAGAGGAGGCCATTCAGCATATCGTATCTGTGCTAGTTGAAATAAATGCTACCCAATGCAATCTCATCATCTAGTACTGGTCTGTGGCACTGCAGGTTATGGCTCTTCAAGTACCACATCCAATGACTATTTAAATGCAGTGCGAGTTATCTGCATCCATCACACTTTCAGACCTCTTGTACCATCTGGGTGGAAAAAAAAGTATTTAGCTTCTCACTAATCCTTCCACAAATTATTTCAACTCCCTTTGTTTTTTCACCTTTCCGCTCAGCGTTTTTCCTACTGACTCTTTCTTCATAATTTTATGTGCCATGATTAAGTTTCCCCTCAGCCTCTTCCATTCCAAAGAAAACAACTCCAGCCTATTTAATCTTTCCTCATAGTTACAATTTTCCAGTTTCAGTATCATCTTTGTAAATGTACTCTGTAACCTCGCTGCATTACAGGAAAAATTCAATGGACTCCTCAAGCTATGGCCTAACTTTGTCTCCTCAATCCGTCAGGAGGTAGGATTCTGAAAACAACATGACTGGGAAGCAAATGTCTATTGTATTGGATGAATTCAATTCAAATCAGGTACAGAAAGAGAGATATTGAAAAAGAAAGACATTGAATTCAGGGAAGCAAAAAATAAAAAGATAAAAATATTAAATGTTACACTTTTAAAAATCTCCAAAAACTATTAAAAGCAGAAGGAAAGGCTTCCCCATTGTAGTTACATTTCATTGTCAGGACGAGCAATTGCCAATAATTGAAATGTTAGGTTGTATTTCAAAGATCAGTCAGACAACGAGACGTTGTTATCATTAGGAGAGGTTTAATTGTTGAAATGTCAAAGGCGTTAGAAAGTGATTTCCTTGTTTAAATGAAGTTATCATTACCTTTTTGTGTAATTAATAAAGTTACAAACATGGACCTTTAAATTTCTTTCACTGGCTTTAATAATTAAATAACAAAAGAAATCGCATCCAACAAATCCATGAGCAATTCAAAATATATCTATATTCTCATTATGAAAACTAGTGGAATTAAGAGATTGGAGCTCCATATGCATAATACAATTCAGGAAGATGACATTTACTTAGCAAGAAAGCAGGAACTCTCCCTCAGGTTATCACATGGGGATGACAGATGTGCAGTGATGGTCACAAAAGAAGCATATTGCTTGGACATCTTTCAGTGTTCCCTGATGTATTTGCTGTCTCGTGAGTATATTTACTTGGTTTCAAATCATCTAAGCTTTTAAAATGCTTGGCTGAGCCTCTGCAGAGACTGGCACTGCCACTTATTTTGAAGGAAGATGTTCTTTATGGATTATTGTCGGTTATTGGTTTGGATAGTGTTTTTAAACTGTAAAAGATAAGATGAAGGAAGGGAAAATGATTTGACTGTTGATGTCAGCAAAAAGTGAAATGGGGATTAATCAATGGAACACTCTCCCACTCCTGGATTTACAAAATGTGCTCGATGCAATGTGATGTTCTAATTTTTGCATGCTTCTTCATGGACACTGGGAACAGCAAAATCTACTGAAATATGGTACTGGTCTTCAGCTGCATGAGAAACCTTCTTATTCCTGTGAGCAGAACTAAATACATTTAGAATGTGAAATGAGCAAATATTTGCCTACAAATATTAATGCACCCATTAATGCCTGCTGGAATAGCACAGAAGCGTGGCACCAAGGCTGTTTTGGTCATTGGCTTAATGTATGAAATATCAGTTGCTTCTGAGGCACAAAAGACTGGTTTCTGCACTTTTTCAACAGGTCCCATGTTCCTCCCAATCCTCCAATGTGTCTGTGATCTGGTTAGGGGATTGTGGAGGCATTAGCAGAGCCATTGTAAGAGGACAATGGTGATGAGTTTGGGTTTAGGATCGGGAGTGGGAGACTGGCACTTGTTGCTAAGTTATGGCTTCAAAATGGTGGAAGGTTGGAGGTATGAGGAAAGTGAGAGGCAGCAAATGGCAGGTGTGGTGAAGGGAGAATGGATGAGAAGGATTCATGGGGTTGGGGTGAGCTGTGGATCGAAGGATCAGGAGTGGGCTGGAGATCTGGTGGGGTATTAGAAGTTTATTCCAATATAATTATCATTAGGAGAGGTTTAATTGTTGAAATGTCAAGGGCATTAGAAAGTGATTTCATTGTTTAAATGGTTATCATTACTTTTTTGGGTAATTAATAAAGTTACAAACATGGACCTTTAAATTTCTTTCACCTGCTTCAATAATTAAATAACAAAAGAAATTGCATCCAACAAATCCATGCGCAATTCAAAATGTTTCTATATTCTCATTATGAAAACTAATGGAATTAAGAGATTGGAGCTCCATGTGCATAATACAATTCAGGAAGATGACATTTACCTAGCAAGAAAGCAGGAACTCTCCCTGAGGTTATCACATGGGAATGACAGATGTTCAATGATGGTCACAAAAGAAGCATATTGTTTGGACATCTTTCAGTGGGCTAGAGGGGGAGGGTTGCCAAGAACATAGATTAGCACTTCACATGTGGCTTCTGTGTTTAGCATTGTGTAGTGAAGAACATATTTTCCTGAAAGTACTCAATGATAGCTTGGTCCAAGTTCCCCTCTAGAGCTCTAAAAGGAGTGCTGTATGGCGAAAGGTGTTGTTCTGTGCATACCTGGACCCAGTGGAATTTTTGGAATAGTGGGAAATGATAGTTGTTTTCCAGTCCAAAGTAACATAGCTTTACAGTTGGAAAATGCTGAGGAAAAAAGATGCATTATGCAACCAATTCCCAGGCAATTAAAACCATGGTAATATTTTGACATGGTGAACATTGGGTGTCTATAAAACTGTTGCTGTGATTCTGCAATAACAATTTGGTCAGAAGGTGAAAATTTTGTGCATGGAACATTAACTCAAAATTTACAAACTAAGGAATTGCTGTAGATAAATCTCCTCACAGGTTCAAGGGATAACAGGAAGGGTGCCCCGGTGGTCACCCCTGGGGATTCTCTGCATTTATGATGTGCAGGTTGCTTTCTCAAAGCAATGCTCACAGATACCCAGAGAGCAGTTTCCAATGGCCTCTTTGGCCATCTGCATTTTAAACATGACAGCACTTTGCCTAACTGATCAATTATAAAATGAAGTAAGAGCTAAGTACTTTCCACTGTGTAGTTATGGTAAAATTGAAATAGTTAAAGCTGTAACTTAGTGGAAGTGCTCCTGCTTACAAGTCAGAATGCTCTAGATTTAGGTTCCACTCCAGAAAACTTGAGAACAAAATCCACACTGAAACTTTTGTGTAATACTGAGGGAATGGTACATTGCTGAGACATTACAATGAAGGATCCCATGTACTATTCACATAAGAGGAAGGGGAGTTCTGTGTAATATCCTATGACTAATGCTCCAAAAAGGAGATTTCTGGTCATTTTTCTGCTTTTCTTATTTTGTCACTGTTTGTGATCAGGGTGTTGATTGCAAGGCCTGACTTTAATGCTCATCTCTAGCAGCCCTTGAGAAGGTGGTGGTGACTATCTGCCTTGAACCACTGCAACCATTCTGATTACGCCACTCCCTCAGTGCTGTTGGTCAGGGAATTCCAGGAATTAACTCAATGACGATGAAGGATTGATGGTATATTTTCAAATCAGGATGGTATACTACTTACAGAGGAACCTGCAGGTGGTGGTGTTCCTCTGTACCTGCTCCCCTTGTCCTTCTTTGTGATGGATGTCATGGGTTTGGGAGGCACTGTTGAAGAACCGCAGGTGAGCAATTGCAGTGTATTTTATAGATGGTGCACAATGCAGCCACTGCATTGGTGGTGAGGGGAATGAATGTTTAGGTTGGTTGATAGAGTGCCATTCAAATGGGTTGCTTTGTCCTTGAGCTGCTCGAGAGTTGTTGGAGCAGCACTCATTCAAGCAAGCAGAGAGTAATCCATCATGCTCCTGACTTGTGTCTTGCAAATGGTGGAAAGGCTTTGGGCTGTCGGGAGATAAGTAACCCACCATAAGATGCCCAATCTATGACCCATGGTGGTAACCATGTTATTTATTTACTTGTCCATTTGATATTCCAGTGATCTATGGAAGGGATATGTGACTCCCATCAAGCTTGACTTCCAGAATGTTGATGGTGGGGGACTCAGTGATGGCAATGCCATTAGATGTTAAGGGTATGTGGTTGGATTCTCTCTTGTTGTACATGGTCATTGCCTGGCATTTTTGTGGTGCTAATGTTACTAGCCACTTATCAACCCATTACTGAATATACTTTATAAGCATACATTTATTACCATGTTTCCTTTCAAGGTATTGGTATTGGTTTATTGTTGTCACTTGTACCAAGATACAGTGAAAAACTTGTCTTGCATACTGATTGTACAGGTCAATTCATTACACAGTGCAGTTACATTGAGTTAGTACAGAGTGTATTGAGGTAGTACAGGTAAAAGCAATAACAGTACAGAGTAAAGTGTCACAGCTACAGAGAAAGTGCATTGCAGGTAGACAATAAGGTGCAAGGTCACAACAAGGTAGATTGTGAGGTTAGAGTCCATCTCTGGAATGTCCCAAGGTTGGGTAAAGTGCTATGTAAATGCAAGACTTGTTTTTATCTCTCACAGTTGATAACATTATATGTTATAAGCATAGGATACTGCAGAATATATCTTGTAATCATCCCTGAACTTCACACCTCTTCATCAGCCAAGGCCCTAAGCAATGGAATTCTTTCTTTGAACCTCTTTGTCTCTTTGCCTTTCTTTCTTTCCTGACCTTCCTTGGTCCTTGACCAAGCTTTGTCCATTTTGGCCTTTGCTGCTTGGCTTCATTTTTTGCTTATGATGAGAATTTTCAGATACAAATGGGCAGGGTGTAGCAAAATAATTTTTTTTTACTTATTATCTATATTGGTCCAGGCAGAGCAGAGATACCTCATCAAAGCAATCTTTCCCTGTCAATGATCCCCCACGCGTTTAGGAGAAATTGTTCATTCCAGCTTCCCAGATGCCCTGTGCTTTTTCTCAATTAAGCTTATTTCTTAATTAGAGATTTCAAAAGATAGAAATGCTCCATGTGTGTTTTGCAGACATTTGTATTTCTAATGACTGCAACAGATCTAATGATGTTGCAGCAAAATGAATCAGAATTAATGTTGTCCCTGAGGAAGTAAAACCTCCTGCCTGTCACAATGTAAGAAGATGAAATATTGAGCATAAGGAGTACCTGGGCAGAATTAGCAAGGTTCAAAATGTGGTTTAACTGTTTACCAAAATGTCGTGGGAACTGAATGTTGTTTCTTTAGATTTCACTGCAAATCTCTTTTTGGCCTCAATGGACTGTCTTGCTTCCTGTTTATCATTGCTTGGTGCTTGTTCAGATTAAGGGAAAACGGGTGATGGAACGAAGCAATAACAACACCTTCAAAATACCAGACCTGCTTTCATATTTCCAGAGGGAGCAGTTATTTTTTTAACTTGCTACTACTCTATTAACTACTTTCAGGAAAAATAGTTGCTACATTAGAGCCACACCTTAGAGTGTGATTTAATAAACTGAGTACCAGGGGTGAAAGTCATGCATTGAAATGACTAACGCAGCACCTCGTCGGGTGTATTGTGTAAGCTTAAATGAGAAAAACTTTTATTTTTTGAATCCTGTACTGCCTTTGAGGTGTTCTTGATGATATTCCTGTATGCTGCATTTCTCTTTGCCATTGATTCTTTATAGGAAAGTGTACGCACTGAGGACATCAACTTCAAATAGTAACCTTCTGCTGTGCAATGGCAAAAGAAAATCACAGGCATGGTATGCACAGCAAAATCCCATACAGAGCAACGACTAGGAAAATAACCAGAAAGAAAGTTTTCAGTGAGGCAAGGATTGAAATTGGACAGAGTAACGAAAGAACTCCCATAGGATCTTTTACCAAAGAGAGCAGTCAGGCTCTCACTTTAATACCTACTCTGGAATATTGCACCAATAAAAGTACAGCACACCCTCAGTGCAGGACAATTGAGGTCCTGATATCCTGATGAAGGGTCTTGACCTGAAGCGTCGACTGTCCATTTCCCTCCATAGATTCTGCCTGATCTGTTGAGTTCCTCCAGCTGCTTTGTGTGTTGTTCCAGATTTCCATCATCTGCAGTCTCTTGTGTCTGCAGAAAAATTGTGAATGCATATGGGAAGGATCCATTCTTAAACCATTCACAGTTTGAAACAAAATGAATCTCCTATATATTACAATGATATATTTCACTTTTTTCCTCCAGGATGTAGCATCTTACACTTCTGTTCAATGAATAATATGTTCAGTATATAAAATCATGAGGGGCATAGAGAGGATCAATGCACACAGTCTTTTTCCCAGGGCTGGGGAGTTAAGAACTAGAGTGCATAGGTTTAAGATGAGAGGCTAGAGATTTAGTAGGAACCTGAGAGGCAACCATTTTACCCAGAGGGTGGTCTGTGTATGGAATGAGCTGCCAGAGGAAATGGTTGAGGTAGGTACAACATTTAAAATACACTTGGACAGGTACATGGATAGGAAAGGTTTAGAGGGATATGGGCCAAACACAGGCAAATGGGACTAGCTTAGATGGGAATCTTGGTCAGTATAGACCAGTTGGGCTGAAGGGCCTGTTTCCATGCTGCATAACTCTATGAATGTAATTTGACACTGTTTTTTCTGGATACATCACAGCTTGGTCTGGCAACTGCCCTGCCCAAGACTGTAAGAAATTGCCGAGTTGTGGATGCAACCCAGTCTATCATACATACCGGCCTCCCCTCCATTAACTGTCTACACTTTCCACTGCCTCAGGAAAGTAGACAAAATAATCAAGGCCCCCTCCCACCCCAGTCATTCTCTCTTCTCCCCTCTCCACTCCCTTGTTGGGCAGAAGATACAAGAGCTTGAGAGCACGTACCACCAGGCTCAAGAATAGGTTCTATCCCAGTGTTAACAGACTCTTGAATGGACCTCTCACATGCAAGAAAATGAACTCTTCATTTCCCAATCTACCTCACCATGGCCCTTGCACCTTATTTGTCTACTAGCACTGCACTCTCTCTGTACCTGTAACTCTATATTCTGCATTTTGTTTTCCTTTTACTACCTCGATGTACTTATGTATAGAATAATCTGTATGGATGGCAATGCAAACAAAAGTTTTTCACTGTATCTCGGTACATGTGAGAATAATAAACCAATACAATACCATTTCCAAATTCTGTGTTTTTTTTATTGCTTTACCAAATTCTACTGCTGCCTCTGGAGGCCCTTGAGCACTCTCACACACCTGACCAACTTGCTCTACATTCCTTAAACCAGTTAATTTCAAAGGAGGAGAAGCCTGCCGATTCCTAGGGCACTCCACTCAATACATCTCGCCACCCCATCTGCACGCACTAATCTATGAACTGTGCTTCCTCATTGCTCAGGCAATTCCTTATCCAGTTTCACCTGGGTTTACCTATTGCTTTCAGCTTGTGGCAGATGCCCATATAATGCATTCTGCAATGATCAACTGAGGTGCCCTAGTTGGTAGTCGGATCAGTATCTTCTTTTACGTTGTCGACAATATTGTATTAATTACCAGTTAAACTATAAGCTGCTTCACTTTCCCTCAAGAGTGTTAATTGCTGTTGATTGAACCATTCTCATTAAATGTGTTAGACAGTGTTTACACTCGTTGCAGTTGCCTTGATGAATTTCTCGATCCCTGCATGCACAATCCAGGTAACAACTACCGTATACTTTACCCACTGTTGTGCTCATTCATGTAAACGAAGTTTTACACGGGCTGTCATGTTGCTACTGGTAACAGAGGGACGAGGTATGGCTCTCAGTTAGAAGATTTGTGCCTGATTAAGGGTGGAATAATTTGTGAGTTGTGCAGCTTTAAAGAGTGCTATTTGTGTTATTTTGTTGTTTTTAAATTGCAAACTTCTGTGAAGGTTAAAAATCAATTGTGTCCTAATGTAGTGCATGTGTAGTTCAGCTCTGGAAGTTACAAGTACAGAACCTCTCTGAGGAATATGCCCTAACAGATCTGAGACCTCTCCACAAATAAGACAATCCCTTTGCTGTTCGACAGAGGTGTACATTGTACTGTCATATTAGCGAGAGACACGTACAGTGTATGGGATGATGATGAATTTACAACAGTTGGAAGATGAGAAAAGGGATGCGGCAAGGATAAACTACTTCCGATTAAATGTTAGTGCTGTGAGGAAAAACAAGACCTTCTGCTGGGTTACGCAGGCTATGTTGTACCTCTGTGTTCTCTGGCACATTGTAAAGGTGAGTTATGAAAGGAGCAAAAGCGAAACTGCTGTCAAAATACTTATTGTTTCCACAATTCTGGATACATTTTGTGCATTTAGACCATATCAGGAGAATGAATAATCAATGGATTTTATAAGGCTCATGAGTGGAAAAAGCTTGTAATGCCAATAAAAGTGCAGATCATGAATATTACAGCTTGTAAAGGAATGACTTTATTTTTAGGTTGCTATATTAATATAATGTATATATATGCTGCATTTAAGATTTTGCCTCAGTGAATGATATATCATAAGGGTACATTTGGTATGTTAGTGTTAAAAATATTGTGTTAGATAATCGTTGCAGTGAATAAATGTTTAATTAGGGACATTCTGGTGTTAAAAATTAAATGATTTGTTACTTTAATGTTTCATTCATACAGGTGGATGAAGTGAAAGGGATAATTTTGGTTTCATTTCATTCATGATGAAGAGGTTTCACCAGTTTTTGAATTCTGTGTTCCTGCTTCATGAAAGAAAGCACTGTTTTGAGTTTCTGATGTGTAATTGCCTACATCTGTTGAAAGTTCTTTGTGAAAATAATTGCTTGGCTTTAGGGCTCAGGCTATAGCTAATTCAGAGATTGCCCACAGAGATGCAGTTGTTATCTTGTCTCTTGTGCATCTGTGTTTATATGTGTGCTGTAGGACACTGATTAGCATAGACATAAAGGATCAAGGTCACATCCATGGAGGTTGGGAGCTCTTGCAACCAGACCAAGGAAAGACATCATTTAATTTTAAACACAAGATGAACATAGTTTTCTTTAGGTAAATTCTGTGTGTGTGTGTGTGTGTGTGTGTGTGTGTGTGTGTGTGTGTGTGTGTGTGTGTGTGTGTGTGTGTGTGTGTGTGTGTGTGTGTGTGTGTGTGTGTGTGTGAGAGAGAGAGAGAGAGAGAGAAGATGGGACAGTGGGAAGGGGTAGGGGGTCGAATAATAAATGTTTAGAAGTAATGAAGCTTCAGTTTAGCTACTAGCTGTCTTGGACAACAATATTGTGTTCATCTTGAGTATCTCTAGAGAACACCCACACTGAAAGGTTTCCATAATTTCCAAATGTTTGTGTCAACATGGAAGACCTGGTGGTGATTTAAATGGCCTGGGACTTTGCAGATTAAAACAGGAAGACTCTGCGTCATCACAGCCTCAAAATGGAAAGTCTGAGGGCCCACTGGGCTGATTTGTTTGTGAGAAGTCTGCAAGGATAATATTTTTCCTAATAGTTAGCAGTTGTGTGTGAGGGATTGTAAATAATCAAATTCAATAAACACAAATGAGCACAGAAGAAAAACTAATTAAATATAGTCGGTAAATTAGAATTTTCCAGCCCATAAAATTACAATTTTGCTCACAAAATAGAAGTGTTCTTTGTGATCACCACTTTCTTTCCTCCTGCTTTGAATGGAAGGGATATTGTTAAGTACTCACTAATTTAATGTCTGTTTAATGTATCTGTTCACCTTTTTCTTCTATTTCCTCACTCAACCTTCACTTCTACCCCACTGAAGAAAATTAATTCATCTAATGGCCACAAATAATAAACCGTTTCTAGGGAGGGTGTATTAGTGTACAGCTGTAGATACCTGGTCATTTGAATGAAAATTGAGCAGAGACAAGGAGCTTTTTATCTCTCAGTTTACATATGTGGAAGGAGTACTTCAGACATTTGCTACTCACCAATCTATCAGTTGCTAACACATGCTTTATGTGCTAAAAATGTGTTTTCACTAGGTGGTAAATTATGTCAGAGCATGATTCCATCTAATGTACTGGATAATGAATTTTAAATTAGGATTAATCTATCTTTTAGCGTATCATGTGATATCTATATATTCAGTGCAATAAAGAGATATACCTGTTATTAAATGAATGTGAATTATATTATAACTCCAGTGATTATCTGCAGGCAATTCCATACATTAACAAAGATTAATGAACGCGGAAGTGATAATTCAAGTTAATTGGTTTAAGCTGAGTATATTTTAATAAAATTCTCCTGTTAACTTTTATGTTCCAAGTACTTTGTAATTGTATTTCAGAAACACTTTAATATTGGAGACCAATTAGTTTCATCACCCTTGGCATCATTTCCCCTAATGTACATGACTTGTAATCGAGCTAACGTTAGCAGTAGCCTTTCTAATTTATTTAATAAAGAAAAGAAATACTTGCATTATATTGTGCCTTTCATAAAAGTGTATTGGAGTCAATACAGAAGTTCTTGAAATATAGCCACTGCAGTAATATAACGGAGCAATTTGTGCAAAGAAGGCTCCCACAAACAGCAATATGATAATGACTGCATGACCTCTTTCTTTTTCAATAACATTGATTTGGGTGTAGATACTGGCCAGACACAGGATATCCACTGCTCTTCTGTAAAATTGTGCCATGATATTCTTGAGAAAGCAGATGGGGCTTCAGTCTATTCTGAAAAATGGCATCTCTGACTACTCTGAACTCTCTGTGTGCCACCTTGGAATGTCAACGCAGACTTTTGTGCTCAAGTCTCTGCAATGGAACTACATATAAAGCTTGGCAGTGATTTTAAATTTGTGTTATTAATGCATTTTTCAAATTCTAAAAAAGTAATTTTTAGTAATCTTGTAAAAATGACTAATTAATACAATTAACCTTAAAAACTACTGTAATGTAAGAAATGCACTGGAATCTCCCACAAACAGCAATGTGATAACAATTAACCTAAAATCGCAAAATATAGCCACTACTGCAATGTAAGAAATATAGCAATTTGTGCACAGGAAGCTCCCACAAATAGGAGGCCAAATGAGCCCTCAATCTTGCCCTGCCATTCTCCAAGATAATGGGTCATTCTCTTCATCAATTTCACTTCTCTGTACTATATATGTTATAAGTGGTCCAAAATTTACCACATGTAGTTTTGAATACACTCAAAAAATGAGTATCCATTCTCTGCTGGGACAAAGAGATCTGGGAGTTGCAACCAGCTAAGTGAAGAAATTTCTCCACTTTTCAATCCTAAATGGTCAACCTCTTACCCTGAGACTGTGGCTTTCCAAACGGGGGCCTCAGTATATGAATGCCTGCCTTGTCCATTAGATTTATAAATCAGTGGCTTGATATTACTTGCTTCCTCACATCATTATTGTAATTTAAAATTCACTTCTATTTCTGTTGGATGATATCAACTTGTAACATTCCTAAAAGCTTTCATTATTTATGCTGTTTGAAACATAGATGCTGTTGCTATTGATAAAAGTTCTATCCTGCTGAGGGCATTGGCTAGGTTTGTATTACACAGTGAAACTTAAGTAATTAGTTGTTTAATTGCTTTTGAAATATTAAAATTATAATATCCTCAAAACACAATACCTGCAAGGATTTTAATTTCTTAAAGCTTTAAGCTGAAATTGTTTGACATTTAAATTCTATTGCCAAATGAAATTAGAAGTTTAAATCTCAAGACAAAACATTCTCAAAATGTTGACATGCACTGCTCCCATCAGACAAGCAATGTGAATATTATTTCCACTTCATTTTGTGGAGAAAATTGTTGGTAATTTTTCTACAATCCACCAAGATGATGATTTCCTCTGGAGAAACTGTATATAATCAAATAGGAACTCAAGAGACATTTCTAAGTGCTAAAGAAACAGCCACAGCTAATTAACATAGCAGGCTTAGCTATAACAGCAGGAAACACGTTTTATGTTCTATTCTGTGCAGGAAGAGGTTTCATAATCATCCACACCTAGAGGTATGCAGATGCATTTTAATTGCAATTCAACATTTAACCTTTCCATCCAAGAAAAGACATTAGCCATTTCCTGTTTAGTTATGATAACCAAGGCAACCATTTATAATTTACAACATTTTTGTCTGGCTTTGTCCTCTGAATTTGATTCTTTGGATTGGAGGTCATTCCAAAAGCCATGAAAGTCCTATCAAATATTTAAACCACTTTTTGTTTTGCCTTGTTTTTCATTCAATGATCAAAGTTGAAAGTTTGCAAATATTGTAGGTGGAACAATACCGTTGTGCTACATTAAGATCGTTTTTAATAGGGTGAATTAATGTGTTTTGTTTAAACATTGAACAAAAAAAATCTTTAATTTATCAAGCAATCAACCAAATTGACAGGTAGATGTGCATTCTTTTAATAATAAGATAAGATATATTTATTAGTCACATGTACATCGAAACACAGTGAATTGCATCTTTTGCGCAGAGTGTTCTGGGGACAGCCTGCAAGTGTCACCATGCTTTCGGTGCCAACATAGCATGCCCACGACTTCCTAACCCACACGTCTTTGGAATGTGGGAGGAAACCAGAGAACCTGGAGGAAACCCACATAGACACAGGGAGAACATGCAAACTCCTTACAGACAGTGGCTGGAATTGAACCCGGGTCGCTGGCGCTGTAATAGCATTACACTAACCGCTACAGTAAAGTGTGTGTTAAAATTGTTTTTAACATGAGGGGATTTTTTTTCTGAGACAAAATTAAATGGCAAATGGCCGTTGTTGGTTTCATTGTGTCCTTCAGATTTTGATGGTTAGCATATATTTGTTGCTAAACCTCCCTTCAAGAATTGCCTTTCCTTTGTTCTCCTAAATACTATCCAATGACTTAATTATTTTCAACACTTTCTAAATTCTAAATTTTGATCATTGTATCATGTGGTGTAAATCGAGTGGGTTAATGACTAGTTGCTGCACAGGTGGAGAACCATGGAGGAGACTGTGAAGGATCAAGGTCACTGGTTGGTAAGAATTGACTGATCCAATATTTTTACATAGACTTGGGATGACTGCTTTAATGAAATTTATGTTCTTTCTAAAATGTTGGACAGTACTGATGATTGGCAGCTGATTGCAGTGTGTGGGTCAGCTTTCTCCTGACTTCAATGCCTATCGATTGCAACACAGATGAACAAGAGGTCAGGTGCCAATGTGTTCAACTTCCTGGCCTGCTGTTGGACTCCTATTGAGCTAGGAACAGGGCCTGAGCATTGTGGGCTGAAAGGCCAGATGGTCCTATCTGGGCTGTCATGCAGGGATGGGGTTGTTGATCTTTTATTAAATGGTAAATACTTGGAATTTTTCAGAATCAGAATCAGGTTTATTATCACTGACATACTTCGTGAAGTTAGTTGTTTTGCGGCAGCAGTATTGTGCAAGACATAAAAATTACTATAAATTGCAAAAATAAATAAATAGTGCAAAAGAGGAATAACGAGGTAGTGTTCATGGATTCATGGATCGTTCCGAAATCTGATGGTGGAGGGGAAGAAACTGTTCCTGAAATGTTGAGTGTGGGTCTTCAGGCTCCTGTACTTCCTCCCTGATGGTAGTAACGTGAAGAGGGTATGTCCCAGATGGTGAAGGTCCTTAATGATGGATGCTGCTTTCTTGAGGCACCACCTCTTGAAGATGTCCTCAATGGTGAGGAGGGTTTGCCTGTGATGGAGCTGGCTGAGTCTACAACCTTCTGCAGCCTCTTTCGATCCCGTTCATTGGAGCCTCCATACCAGGCTGTGATGCAACCAGTCAAAATGCAGCCCTTCGCTGTACATCTGCAGAAATTTGCAAGTCTTTAGTAACATACCAAATCTCCTCAACCTCCTAATGAAGTAGAGCTGCTAGCATGCCTTCTTCATGATTGCATCAATGTGTTGGGCCCAGGATAGATCCTCTGAGATGTTGACACCCAGGAACTTGAAGCTGCTCACCCTTTCCACCGCTGACCCCTCAATGAAGACTGGTGTGTGTTCTCCTGACTTCCCTTTCCTGAAGTCCACAATCAATTCCTTGGTCTTGCTGACGTTGAGTGCGAGGTTGTTGTTGCGACACCACTCAACCAGCTGATTTCTCTCACTCTTGTACACCTCCTCATCGCCATCTGAGATTCTGCCAACAGCAGTGGTGTCATCAACGAATTTATAGATGGCGTTTGAGCTGTGCCTAGCCACACAGTCATGAGTGTAGAGAGAGTAGAGCAATGGGCTAAGCACACATCCTTGAAGTGTGCTGTGTTGACCTCTGTTCCATGTTGATTCCCTGTTTTACTATAAATTTATATGTTTTTAGTTAATTTCTAAGCCCTAAATTTGTATTAGGTAAATATGTTACTTCTAAATGTATTTTTTATTATTTCTTAGTTATTCAAATCCATTGAACAGTTCTTAAATGAATGATGACAGACACTTGGAAAAAAGCTGTTCAATCCTTTCACGCTGTGGATCTGACAGATGTCCATCAGGGATTTCCAGACATGGGACCTCGGGATCTACTGCCTGAAGCCTAGATGCTGCTTGTAGATTGCTCCACCTCATAGGATGGCCACAACAATGAGGCCTCCAGGTTGGCTGGACTTGCAGGGCTGTCTAAAGTATGGCTACACAGACAGCAGAAGGACCACGGGGTAACTGTGAGAGTGGGCAATGGGCTGGATCAAGGATGAACAGGCCTGTTATGTGATGGCCTATTAATTCCTTTGCAGAGCTCTGACTAAGATACTGCTGTAGGTTTGAAAATTGGCTTAACCCCTAGTCAAGAAACATTGGACACATTTCCAGGCCTCCTACCACCCAACGAGAAATCTGACCCATCATTCCCAGTGCCATTTTCATTAGGACTAGAATTCTCTTTTCAATGATCTAAAATTTCCCCAAATAATGTCAATAATGGTGTGACACCCAAAACCTTTCTCTTAAATTACTTTTGACCTCACTATTCTGAAAACATTGTATTTGCAGAACAACATGCAAAAAATGCTGGACAGATGAAGGGTCTCGACCTGAAACGTCAACTGTCCATTTCCCTTCATTGATGCTGCCTGACTTGCTGAGTTCCTCCAGTGCTTTCTGTGTGTTGCTGCAGATTCCAGCATCTGCAGTCTCTCTTGTGTCTTGTATTTGCAGAACAACCACTTTTACCAGCATAACATAAAAACAGAAAATGCCAGAAGCACTCAGCAGGTCAATTAGCATCTGTGGAGAGAGAAATAGAATTAACATTTCAAGTTGAGCTGGGAAAGGGAGCAACAACTCTCTTTCCTAGTTCTGGCAAGATGTCTTCAACCTGAAGCATTAACTATTTTTCTTTCCACAGACACTACCTGATCTGCTGAGTGTTACTGCCAATTTCTGTTCTTGTTTCAAATTTTCAGCATCTGCAGTTTTTTGATGTTCAACTTGTACTAACCCTGTTTACTTGAAACTGTACATTTTAAAGAGTGAAAGCTCAAATTTCTTTCTGTCATCACTAAGATCTGTGACCCTCCCATGATTTCAAATGCAATCCCACCTGTGTGCTTTGATTGCTTTGTCTATGAAAGTCAGAGTCAGCTTCCTTGCCTTGGGAGCATTCCAATCTTCTGATCCTGATCTCTCCACATCTCAGTGCGCTGCACAGAGTGGTGGGAGGTAGGGGCGGGGAACAGATGTGGTGATGTAATATGGAAGTCACTCATGCTCCGTACTCAAGCAGTGAAGACTTTGTCTGGAGACACAAGGGACTGCAGATACTGGAATCTGGAGCAAAAAACAATCTGCTGGAGGAACTCAGCAAGTCAGGCAGCGCCTGTGGAGGGAAATGGACAGTCGACGCTTTTGCTTTTCCTTCAGCCTGCAAGAGCAAACAGAATGGGCAGAAGGATTTGCTACCATGCAGGCTTCCCACAGAATGTACTTGTAAAATATGAGGTTCATAGAGAGAGAACTCTGGCAATATCCTGTCAGGAATGCATACTGCAGCCCTAAAAGCTCTCCATGGCTCCCTGCTCATGCCTTCTGAGAGTATTGTTCTTGTTTGGAATGAAAAATCTTTGGAACAGAAATTGTTCACTTGTCTGTCCAACTTTCTCTGGAAATACATCTCCACCCCTTCCCATTATAGTATCATTGATTCTTTAAGCAGCAGTACTCTCCAGTGGGTGGAAGAATGCTGCTTGTAATATGAATCAGTCCCTTTAAGGTCTGGAAGACATGATTGCTGCTGTAAGGCTTAAGATAAATAGAGTAGTGCATTCTGAGTGCTGGGGTACGCTGGGAAATCTAACAATGCCATTCTGGGACCTTTGCAAATAAGCACTATGTTTCCAGGATTTTTAATAACAGCATCTGGGTTACACACAACACTGCTTTAGTGATACTAAGGTTTTGGCTGATACTGGTATTGGATTCAGTGATGGCAATGCCATTAGATGTTAAGGGTATGTGGTTGGATTCTCTCTTGTTGTACATGGTCATTGCCTGGCATTTTTGTGGTGCTAATGTTACTAGCCACTTATCAACCCATTTCTGAATATTGTCTATACTTTATAAGCATACATTTATTACCATGTTTCCTTTCAAGGTATTGGTATTGGTATTGGTTTATTATTGTCACTTGTACCGAGATAAAGTGAAAAACTTGTCTTGCATACTGATCATGCAGATCAAATCATTATACAGTGCAGTTGCATTGATTTAGTACAGAGCGCATTGAGGTAGTACAGGTAAAAACAATAACATTACAGAGTAAAGTGTCACAGCTACAGAGAAAGTACAGTGCAGGTAGACAATAAGGTGCAAAGTCACAAGGTAGATCGTGAGGTAAGAGTCCATCTCATATAAGGGAACCATTCAATAGTCTTATCACAGTGGGATAGAAGCTGTCCTTAAGCCTGATGGTATGTGCCCTGATATACTTTGAGTGATCAGTGGATCCAAATATGTTCAGTGGTATATTTTGCCTTTGATGAAATCCTTAAAGCTAACTGCATATGTACTTGGTTGAAAGATGCACAAAATCCTGGCAAGTTCACAAGTTCAATTTTACCTTCTTTTCAGGCAATGCAAATGGATGTAAAAAAAATGAATGTTACCTTACTTCGGATATTCCGTGAAGGAATAGCTGCTGCCTTGGGACTTTTGCCACAGCAAGTTCATATCAATCACCTCAATGTAAGTTACCTTTACAATCACTTAACATTTACTACTTGTGCCACTGCACCAAGTTAGATTCTAGAAGTGATTCAGAAAAAAATTATGCAGGATGCTTGTAATATGCATTTGAAGATAGCAAAGAATTTAATATTTTAACAAAGCAAATGAGAGGATGGGTCTTTCATTCAATATCTGCAAGATCGAGGTCCTCTATCAACTTACCCTCGCTGTACCACACTGCCCTCTGACATCACAGATTCAGTATGAGACCCTGGAAAACATAGACCCCTTCCCATATTTCAGGAGCTACCTTCCTGGAGAAGGCAGACATTGCTGATGAAATTCATCACTGCCTTTGATGAGCCAGCACAGCCTTTCGTTGACTGAGGGAAATAGTATTTGAAGAGAAAGACCTTAAGCCTAGCATAAAGGTATTGTCTACCTGGCAGCACTGATCGTTGTCTCCCAATAAGCTCTGACAACTGGACTATCAACAGCAGGTATCTCAAAGCACTGGGAAAATGCTGTCAGTGCGGTCTCTGCTAAAATCCTCAATTCATTGCATGGATAAGCAAATCCATGTCAGAGACCTCTCCTAGGCCAATATCCCCAGCACTGAGTCCTTATTCATACTCAGTTAGCTATGTTGGGCTGGCTATGTTGTTTGCATGCCTAACACCGGACTCCAGAACAAATATTTTATTCTGAGCTCTGCCATGGGAGATTATTAGTGGTTAGTGAAAAATATTTAAAGGGTGAGCTTAAAGCTACCTTAAAGGAGTGGAACTTCCCTCCTGACTTCTTGAAACCTCTGGCCATTAACCATTCAAAGAGGAGAAGGAACATTCAGGATGATGTAGAGAAACTTAAGTCAAAGTCAAAGTCGAGTTTATTGCCGCGTGCACAAATACGTGTATGCACAGGTGCAGTGGAAAACTTACTTGCAGCAGCATCACAGGCACATAGCATCATGCATCAAAAGCACTCAGAAGCCTTGTGTAAGCAGTGGAAGGAAACAAATCATCTTACAAATGACCCAATGCCTACCCTTTCAGCCCCCACCTCCAGCTCCAGCTGTAGAAGACTTAGCATTTCCCACTTCAGCCACTTCAGAATCCACAAAGCCAGAGTGGAAACAAGTCATCCTGAGGGACTGCCTAAAAAGATTTTAAAAAATGAAGTATAGCATTGCGTTTGATAAATGTAACACTGCCACTGTTATAATGATCTAATTTGGCAAAATTATTCGCATGATCAAATATCAGCTATCACTGAAGTAAAACAATCCTTTGTGAACAAATTCTACTTTGCTGCCAAAGAACAAATTAGTAGAATGTATCAGTTTTATCCCAAATCACTGGCGATTACTTGAAACCTAGAGAATAGCTAATGTAGGCCCGATAAGATAAGATATCTTTATCAGTCACATGTACATCGAAACGCACAGTGAAATGCATCTTTTGCATAGAGTGTTCTGGGGACAGCCCGCAAGTGTCGCCATGCTTCTGATGCCAACATAGCATGCCCACAACTTCCTAATCTGTACGTCTTTAGAATGTGGGAGGAAACCGGAGCACCCGGAGGAAACACATGCAGACACGGGGAGAACGTACAAACTCCTTACAGACAGTGGCTGGAGTTGAACCCAGGTCGCTGGCGCTGTAATAGCGTTGCGCTAACCACTACACTACCGTGCCTGCCCTAAAGAACTAATCAAAGCCTTTATGTGCAGTGTTAATCAGAGCCTTGTGAAAGGCACTCAGTAATCCATTCCATTCTCCCTGCAATCTGCTTGGTTTATACAATCTATCAGTTTTATATTTCACTATTGGAGTGCAAATGTCACGTAAATTAGTCTTGTCAGATTTTTGTTTTTAAATACCTTTGGAAATTTGACACTGTAATGTAAATTATTTCTTCTGTTAATATGCAGAAAAGTGAGTTTTTGGTTGTGGAAATTGTTTATTGTTAAATTATTGTCATAGAGGCACAAGAGCCTACAGATGCTGGAATCTGGAGCACAAAAACAAACTGCTGGAGGAATTCAGCAGGTCAAACATCTGTGCAGGCAAAGGGACAAGCTGATGTTTCAGGTTAAGACCCTGCATCAGGACTGAGAGTGTAGAGGGGAGATAGCCAATATAAAGAGGTGAGAGGGAGGGGTGAGGCAGGGACTGGCAGGCGATAGGTGGAACCAGGCAAGGAGGAAGGGTGGAGTCAGGAGATGGTGGCTTGTGAGTGATGGGTGGAGACAGGAAAGGAGAGAGAAAAAAGGGGGCAGCTGGAGTCAGATGGGGGAGAGGAGGCTGGAGGCTGAAACAAGAGGTTGCAGATGCTAGAATCTGATAAGTAAAGAAGGTGATAAGTGGAACCAGATAAGGGAGGGATGAGGACCAGATGGAACCAGGGGGAGGAGGGGTTAAGAGAACCAGTAACCGGGGTGACAGGGGATTGTGCTGAGGGTGTGGGGACCAGAAGGACAGATGAGGAGTTATTCTCCTAATGCGTGTTTGGCCTGTTAAATTATTATTATGTTTTTATGTTTGGAAAAATACGCAGGTAAAGAAAAACTGCATTGAATTTTATATATCTCCAATGAATCGTGAAAGTGGCATATTAGATCCAATACCTTCTGAAGAAGTGATACAATCGCTCAATGTAAATATGATGCACCAAAGTCTCTCAGAATTTGGCATCACACAGGTTACCCCTGAGGTAAGAGTGGTTTACTTTTGACTGTTTTGATTGAGAAATCTAAGCAGAACTGTACGTACTTTGAGAAACTGGAGGATTGAACCACATCTTTTGAAAATTGAGCTGCTTGATAAGCATGATGTATTTTCCCTCATTGTTTACTTATTTAATGCCCAATAAAAGCTCGTTAAGGCAATGACGAATTGGACAATAGACAACAAAAGACATTGAACTACAAATTATGCTCTGATTTAACAAATCAAGTAATCATCTGGTTTTGGGGTACTCCAAGTTGTAGTACAGTATACCTTTGATGGATGCCTGAAGCAGCAACAATAATTGTGTTTGTTTCATCTCTTACATAAAGATCAAATCATTATTGGGATAGCTTAATACTGTTGAATGGGGCTAACATATTTAGAAAATAAAGACTCAGCATGAAATGTATTCTAATAGGACAGCTTATTCCTTATTGGTATTGGTTTATTATTGTCATTTGTACCGAGGTACAGTATGCTCTCTTTTGTATGTCTGAAGATGAGAGGTAGAAGGTGAACTGTATGGTATTGGTCTTCTTGTCCTGTGGTTTCTCTGTTTACTGGCATACAGGCCATTGGTAAACCTCTACCAGCTGCTAATCACAGATAAGGCAGAATAAAGCTAGATGCAGAGCTGGACCAGCTGCATTCAGGATATCAGGTCTGGATAATAAGCAAGTGAACTGCTGCAGGCAATCTCCAAAACTAGAGTCTGCTAGTTCTGTCAGAGATTGCTGCTCAATTTTCAGCACAGCTTGGACGTCCACGTGTGTGCAGTCAAACACGCAGGTCCAAGATAAGCTCAGGGTCAGATGCAAATGTCCCAGTCCACAGCTGGACTCATTAGTAAACCCAGTGGAGAAATATTGATGTGCTGAGGAGGTAGGCCAGGTGCACTTTCCATTGGCCCCTGGATTTATGCCAGGGCAATCTGATGCATTAACTGCCACCATATTCATCTGAATGGAGTCATCAACACTGTAAGAAAAGCTGAGTTGTTTATTTAATTTACTTTATCTTAATGTTTTTAATTACTAATATGGCAATTTTTAATTTTTTAAATTTATTTTAGTAGGTTTTGCATTTTAATTATTTTAGTCTATTGAAATAATTTACAGATGTTTCCTACTAGCAGAGATATTTAAAGATCATTCCAAAATCTTTAACCAGCCATGAACCATCAAAGGCTTTTGGGGCATCATGGGTGCAGACTTTGGGATTCACTGCCTGAGGCCTGGTCACATCTGGGAGACTGCTGCACCTTGCCGGATGCCTCTTGGATTCGGAAGGTCAGCTCGGTCGACCTGTATCTGCAACAGGTTAGTCAAGGTGGGTAGGAACCACAGGCTGCATTCAGTATTATCTGATCCAGTAAATTTTATTAAAAAATTTACTGCTAATGAGGCACTGGGAGGTAGAAGAACAATCCTGCCAATTCCATGTTAACTTCATAGGCCATTCCCAACCACCACTTTCCCAGCTTCTAAATTGCCTTTCCCTTTCTTTGACTGCAACCTCCCTCTGCCATTCCTTACTTCCACCTCTCCTTTGCAGTGCCTGCCTGATGCTCAGTGTTGGCAACAAACTGCTAAAAGACAGCCAGCAGATGGATTTCACTGTGTAAGCAAAGTTTGAAGCCCAAACAGTTCTTGGCCCAGATTTTCCTGAATGGGCTCCTGAACGCACTGGCCATTAATTAAGATTGATTCGCACACAAACTGATCCACATCCAAAATGGGAATCCTACTGGCCAGGACTGTATTGGAGCTAGGCAATCAAGCTCAGAGTGGTTCCAAGGCAATGTGCAATGTGTCTAAAGGCCAGGATAAGCCCGCACATGAAACCCCTCCTTTAGATTTGCTGTCTAACAGCAAATTTTACAATGCTTCTGTATTCCCTGATGTAGTATTTGTAAACTATCTAGAATTATTTTTTCAATTAAAAATTATTAATAAAAATAAAGTTTCCTCAAAGCACTAACAGACATTTTAAAATAGTTAAAAATATTGCTTCAGGCATAGTTTTTTGTAAAAAGTATAAATAGTTGCAGCTATACAACCTTCATTGAAATGAATGGATTTGCAGGCTCCGTGCCAGTTCTACACCGGAGCAGATTCCCCAGAGTAAAAGCTGGGGAATTCCAGTAAAGTCCTGCTCTGCCTTTGAACTCCAAGTCGGAGTGCAGCCAGAAAATCGCCAGCAAAGCTCAGTTAGTAAATTAAAGACTCTTGTGTTTGCATGGGAATCCTGCTGGCACTTATAATGCAAAATCACAATAAAATAAGATAAGATATCTTTATTAGTCACGTGTACATCGAAACACACAGTGAAATGCATCTTTGCGTAGAGTGTTCTGGGGGCAGTCCGCAAGTGTCGCCACGCTTCCAGTGCCAACACAGCATGCCCACAGCTTCCTAATCCTAACTTTTGGAATGTGGGAAAAAACCGTAGCACCCGGAGGAAACCCACACAGACATGGGGAGAACGTACAAGCTTCTTACAGACAGTGGCCGGAATTGAACCCAGTTCCCCGGCGCTGTGATAGCGTTAAGCTAACAGCTACACTGCCAAGACCTTCTTTAAACAATGCCATTGTAAGGTGAAATCCGAACATACGGCAACCTACACAAAGTACATAAGCTGTACCCCACTGGATACTAAGAAGCTTTCACTTAAATGTAAATGGAAACAGGAATGGAGCAACAGTGAGAACCACAAAGTTGCTAAATTAACACATATAGAGGACACATCAATTGAGATTAATACAGCAACAGATTAGATTTGTCTGTGCTAATGAATCTGTGAATTCATACAAGAGTTCACTGCAGCTAATGAATAAACTAACGTGGCAGCAGGGATCAGAAGACGAAGAAATTCTACTGTAGAGGTATATCGACAAATAAATTAATAGAGCAGCAGGCACAGCCATGAAGGAATGAATTAATTGGCTCAGGTATGGCAGAAAATTTTAAAAAATTAATGGCACAACTGACACATATGAATCAAATGTTCAAAGAACTGAAGACTTAGTGGTGCATTGAATATAGCAGGTACAAATGGCCATTCATTACTGGCCATTCATTACTGGCTATACATCGCCAAGTCCCCCACTATCAACAACCTGGGGGTTGCCATTGACCTTAAACTCTGCTGGACCAGCCACGTAATTACTTCCTCGTCTCCTCTCTAACCCTTGCACCAAGTGCAACTAAAAGGATGTATAAACTGCCAACCAAAATCACAATATAATAAGATAGAAACAGATCTTGGGAATTATGCAATTTTGCATTTTAGTGACATGTGAGGACTTGGTTTTCTCGTACGCAACTCCATCCTAACCAGTTGAAGGTGTGGCTTGTTTAAAAGATAAGGAGGAATTTCTTATCTGAATCTTTGGAATTCTCTACGACAGTGAGTGTTAAAGGCTGAGTTATTGAATATATTCAGGACTCAGAGAGATAAAATTTTGGATCATGGGGGTGATCAGGCAGGAAGGTGGAGTTAAGGCCAAGATGAAATCAGCCATGATCTTATTGCATGGGGGAGCAGCCTTAAGGTGTGTAAAGGATAATTCTGTGTGCACTTTGAAACTTCAAATGCTTAGGAAAAAGCTGGTTATGAGTAAGGATAAGGAATTCTGCATGACTGAGTTGATGCATGTTGATTTATTGTGGCTGTGTGCACCAGGCTTGTTTGTATTTCCATAGGCTGGAATCCTTTCAGAATGGAAGATGGCAAACAGCTGATCACTCTAATAGTTGTTTACCAAAGCTGGCCAGAGGATTGCAGGTGGTAATTTGACACCTTTTGAAGATTTGAATCTTGGCTGGGTGACACAATTCAGCTTGGTTGCTGTATTGCCTTTGAGCACAGTGTTCAGTTTTAAGTGTGCAGATTGATGGAAGGCACTTATGTAATTTAAAGCCCAGAGGTCTTGCTTAAACGTGGGATGAGTGCAGTTGTTCCACTACTGTAGGTTATAGAGCACTAAAAAATACAATGTAGAAAACAGCAAAGTAAATGACAACATAAAAATAGAAAAATAAAAAGACAATTTATTCTTTCTTCTAGTGTGGCTAATTTATGTGCATGGACTTTATCTTAAATTATATGCAATCTTAAAATACGTGCAATGTTATATTTTTCTACCTGTATACAGATATGCAGTTGAAATATTTTGTAATGTAAAGACATGGATTCATCTTGATGGCGATTAATTGTGAAGACAAGGGTGTCTATTGTACTTTATTATTATGCAAATCATATTTCTCACAGCAATTAAAAAAAGACTTTTACCCAAATTGTAATGTAGATCTATCAAGGCAAATTCATCTTAAAGTAGACTTCTTTTTTCTCTGGCAAAAGTGCATTTTCACTTTTTTGTTCCAAGAGTCGGGAATGATGAACGTACTGGTGACAAGGGTCCTTTGTAATCAAAATACATTAATCAGTTCTCCTTTTGGAGATGCATATCTGGTATCATTCATTACAAACTATTTATCTGTATCAACCTGCATAAAAGTTTTGTCTGGAACAAAATGAACATATTGGTCTTTGAGTTCTGAGAGATGATGTGTATGTCATAGCCTACCAGCGTTTTGAAAAAAAGAACACGACCCCTTTGTAAAGGCGCTGTAGGATTAGATTTTGTTTCAACTTGAAGTTGAAACTTACGTTCAAGTAATGGTGAAGGCAGAGATAAAAGAAACTGCAAAGACTGAAATCTGGAACAAAAAACCCAAACTGCTGGAGGAACCCAATGGGTCAGGCAGCATCTGTGAAAGGAAATGGACAGCTGACACTTCGGGATGAGATGAATGCTTGAGGTAAGATCTTGACTCTGCTGAATGCCTGCTAGCTCTGGATCCTTGACACTTTGCCAATACCAGACCCGGATCCACAGAACCCACCCAATATTAGGCTTGGGACCGAGCTAATACTGAGCCTGGCATTGGGGATGCTATGTTGGACGTCACAGGTCTGGCACCATAACACAGGTACAGTATAGCTGGATACAGGGTCTGTCATTGAAATAACATGTACAGTGTTGGTGGATACAGGTCTCTCATTGCATATAAAGAGTACTGTGTTGGTGGGTGCTGACCTGTCATTGCATACAACGTCTACAGTTTTGGTGGGTACAAGTCTGCCATTACATACAACGTGTACAGTGTTGGTGGGTGCCGACCTGTCATTGCATACAACGTGTACAGTGTTGGTGGGCTCAGATCTGTCATTGCATACACGGTAGTGTTGCGGTTATTGTAATGCTCTTACAGCGCCAGCAACCCAGGTTCAATTCCAACTACTGTCTGTAAGGACTTTGTACATTCTTCGCATGTCCACTTGTGTTTCCTCTGGTGCTCCGGTTTCCTGGAGTCACCATCTGCATTTTGTGATGAAAAAGCTGTGACTGTTTACTGTGTATTTCAGTGCTGCAACATGTCTATTTATTCCTTGAGCACATTTAATGCCTGGTTTAAACTAGTCCATTTATTTTGCTCTCCATAAAATTCAAGATAAACATTGCACAAGACATGTTGATAATATGTCGAGTTAAGACATACAGAGATTCATACATTTTGATTTGGTACATGTAAAAAACTCTATGTGATGGTAATTGCTGTAGCAAAGGTCTGAAATACTTAGACAGCCCTCAGGGTTGTGGATAAGTTGCTTCCACTCAATTTCTGTGGCTTCTGAGCTGGGGGCGGAGTCTCACACTGGGTCGGCAGACTCTTCCACGGATGGGACAGATGGCAGCTGATGGGGTGGGTGGGGAGTTGACAGTGTTGTATGCTCCTTGCTCTCCTTGCGAATGGCTTCCAGTGGTGGAGACTCAGGATACTTAGTGCCTTTGTGGATGCTACTCCACTTTGATTGGTCATGGGACAGGAATCCCTGTGAGTCAGTGAGGGTGTCACTTTTTTTCAAGGAGATTTTGAAGATAATTTTGAAGCTACTTTTTGTCCAATGCGCGCGCGTGCACACACACACACACACACACACACACACACACACACACACACACACAAACATGTGGAGACGTACACAAGGACAGATACATACAGACACACATAGACACACATAGACACACACAGACACACACACACAGACACACATAGACACACACACACACACACACACATGTGGACACGTACACAAGGACAGATACATACAGACACACATAGACACACACAGACACATACACAGATACACAGACACACACACAGACACACATAGACACACACACACACACACACACACACACACACACACACACACATACACACACACACAGACAATCAGTATATCCTCTTTCTCTTTTCACAGACACTGCCTAACTTGCTGACTGTATCTGCTTTTATTTCAGATTTCCAGCATTTGCTGTTTTTTTGATTTTCGGAAACAATTTCTTGGGTAATATAAAAGCAATGAAGTCCCGAGAGGGCTTAATCCAGCTTGCAAAATAAACAGTAAAATAATACTTTTCTTCTTAATTATACCTGCATTTCTTTTTTTGTTCTTCAGCTAGGTTCGAGTCCTGACTAAAGAAGTGTGAGGTGGGAAAAACTGCAATGGAATTAAAGATCACGTGGAAAGAGAACATACGCTTTCGCAGAAAGCAAGTTTTTGTTTAGTTGTCTGCACCCACAGAGCAGTGATTATGAAAGCAGTTTTGTGAAACTGCTGTTAATTGGTTTAAGCAGATGAGAAGACCATTAACAAACATCTTTGTGATGGTTGATTTCAGCAGTTTAGCACAGTGATTGATATTGAAATATTATCATCTTAGCAGTGAGGGAAATGATTGAGAATAGTTTTGTTTTTGATGTGCCCATTTCTTTGTTCAACAACTGAGAAATTATTTTCATTAGCTGTTTGTAAGCATGAGGAACTTAGTAACATCACCCCTGACATGGTGCCACCAACATATCAGGCACATCTGCACTTTGTTTAAAAGCTTTCCCTTGACACCACAGATGATTAATAAAGTGAACCATACAGACTGCAGAACTCATATCTGAATGTGTAGATTTCAGATGAAGGGCTCCAAGTGTTAGGACAGGTTCAGAGAATGGTGGGATCCTAAAATTCACAAATAAAGGAATAAAGAACAAAAGCAGGGAAGCGGCATTGAGCCTGGTTGGGCCACAACCAGAGTATTTCATCCAGATCTGATTACTTCATTTCAGCAAGGTCCTAGAGAGAATGCAGGAAAGATCAATGGTCCTGGAGGAGAGGGATTTGATCTATAAGGTGAAGCTGCCATTGTTCTCCTTGGAGAAAAGAAGTTTGAGAGGAGATCAATATCCCATGAAGGAGCTGTCTGGAAAAGGAGGAAGGAAAAAGACAGAACATTTAGTTTTCAACTTGCTTGCCAAAAATGCATTGCTGCACTTCGCAGCTGCAGGAAGTAATTTTGAGATAAAACAATTTGTAGAAATAGATCCTTACTGTGAGCTGTCGCTATCCAAAGCTTGCTGAAGGACACTGGAGGTACTTTAAGCAATTTCTGTCATGTATGATTCAAAGTGCTGTTGTAAGCTGCTCTGTGTCTCTCACGGGATATAGGTTGACTTTGTTTAAAATTGTTTTAGCAGTTAATTAGGAGAAATACATTTCAAAATCTGATCAGTAAAGTATTTTTGACAAGTGTATCTGCTTGAATTGTTTTCTTGTGTGGTTTATAACTGTGACAAGTGCACGTGTTACATGTTCCCTGTTGGGAAAGAAAGTGCAAACACGTAAGTGAACAGTTAACAGAGATTTAGCCCAGCAGCCATGCACTCAGGTCTGATGTCAATCATTTGCTTGATTTCAGAAAAATGCTTTGCATGGAGACCATGGGAGAGATGGACTCTGGAACAAAGAAGGTGTCTATACCGTTGTCATATTCCTCACTGCCTTTGTTATTATCATCACATGTTTAATGGTAAGACCCCTTTCTATGAGTATACTTCTGCAACTTACTGTGTCACAGCATTCCAGTTTTAAAACAATTGCTCTGGTTGTCATTCATTGAAGAGAATATCCATCATACAATGTCCATCATTCTTATTTGTAAGAAGACCGTCACATTTTAGAACGTAGAACACTTTGGGAGGAAATTCAAAACCGTTTTTGCCATTTGTTTCCGTGTACTTGCTCAAAAATGTTCAGAACAATTTTTGATGAAAGATTTGTGCAATCAATACTTTCAAAGTGAATTTCCCTCAAAGACTCAGGCAGCTAAGTGTGTTAAGCTCAGTAAACGTCACAAAGGTTGTGATGTATGACTTACCAGCTCCATCAATTACAATGCAGGTTTACGCTGCCTGCTGACTTCAATGATTTCAGCCTTTGGTAGCTGTTTTGAAGGAAAAGCAAACCAAAATCAGCATCCTCTCCAAGGCCAACATCTCCAACATTGAGACCCTAGTTACTCTCAGTTATTATATTGGGCTGGCAATGTTGTTTGCGTGCCTAATATCATACTCCCAAAGCAGACACTCTACTCCGTGCTCTGTTTTGGGAAGAAATTACTGGGTGGAGAGACAAAAGGTTTCAAGTTTGTGCTCAAAGTCTCTTGAAAAATTGTAACATCCCCACTGACTCCCGGGAATCTCCGGCCTATGATCTCTCAAAGTGGAGAAGGCGCATTCAGGATGGTATTGAAAACTTCAAGACCAAGTGCGGGAGAACACAGAAGCCCCATGTAAGCGACAGAAGGAGCGCAGCCCCTCACAAACCACCCGTTCATCCACCCCGACAGCCACCTCGTGTCCCACCTGTGGAAGAGTCTGCAGTTCAATCACTGGTCACCTCAGAACCCACAAAACCACAGTGGAAACAAGTCATCCTCAATCCCGGGGGACTGGCTAAGAAAGAGAAGAAAGTAAAATGAATCAGCAGGAGGACATTGTGAGTAGTATCTCCAGTTAAAACAAACCTGCTTAAACATTTGACTATTTACATCCAGCCAGCACCATCTAAACGGAGAGAATGACGCGTTTGGTTCAGATGCTTGCAATTATTCTTTGAGATTTGATCCTGGGAAAAGGGAATGGTGCAACGTGGGAGAACAGGCTGCCAGGCATTTTTGATGCATGGTCACCGATTGTAGTGGCACACATGATGGGAGATGTCCTCAGTGTGAAGCTGACCATGTCCACAAGGTCTTGGTTGCTATAATGATTGGAGATGCCCACAAAGCAATGTATGTGTTGTTACCATCACCCTATTCATGAGGAAGCTCACAATTATTTCTCTCTCTACTGGCCTCTGAAGATAGAATGTCGTGAGCTCTCAGAGACCTTTCTTATGCAAAAATAAGAAACTCCCAGAGTGTTGCAAATATCTCCAGCTCCAGCTTGGAAGGTGTAAAAGTTGATTGTCATGGTCACCTTGACATTTCCAAGCAGTGAGGTCCTCATCCTACCCCCGAGAGTGCAGTTGTAGCAGAGGACATCCTTATTCAAGCAGATTCAAGTGGGACAGGGAGGATGGATGTAATACCCTGCCAAAAATCCTTCTGCCAATGACCCCATTCATGCTATATTCTGAGGGGAATGCCTACTAATGTACCCATAATTGGGTGCAACCGGTTCATGCCTTGAAATCAGTAGAAAGTTCTCTCGCACCTGCCGCACCAATCCCTACAGAGTTTTGCAACTTGAAACAACTATAGAAAGCATCAAACAGTTGCTGAGTTTTTCTAACAGCCATGAGCAACTATTTGCAGGTTGGTTGCTAATTGGTTTATGATCCCCTTGAATAGTGCAACTGGGGATTCCTTCAGCCATTTGAGGTTAGCTAATGGTATTAGCTGGAGTATTGAACTCTGATTGGGCAGCACTGCTGTAAACTACTGTTGCATACTGCTTGATGACTTAATCTGCCTCAAACAAAAGCAGAAGATGCTGGGAATACTCAACATATCAGGATGCATCTGTGGGAAGAGAAACAGAGTCAGCATTTCAGATCAGAACTGAAAAGGAGACAAAAGAAGCTGTGTAAAGTTTGTTCAGATCCATCAAGGAGTCTTTGACCTGAAACAGCGAATCTGTTTTTCTTCCCACAGATGTGGCCTGGCCTGTTGAGTATCTCTAGCAATTTATGTTTTGGTTTTAGATTTCTAGCATAGGTAGGATTTGATTTTCATCTAGTCTGCCTGCTGTGCATCCTTTGAATAAACAAGGTGTTAATGCCTTCACCAATATGGTGTTCTTTACAACTTGCCCTACAGATTGTGCACCTGCCTTCACTTGTAGTGTCCAAAAAAATTGACAGCTGATGACTTCAACTTCTTCTGCTTATGGTATTAGATATTTTTAGGAGTAAGGAGAAAAAAAGTAGAAATTTTGACACCTAGAACATGCTTAATTATGCATGATGTGATTGATTAGAAGTTGAAAATTGATTGCAAAATGTGATCGGCACTTCCACATGAAATTATATTGTGGTTTTCCATACACATGAATATGCGCATCGGCAGAGACAGCTGAGTGTGCAGCAATGATATCAATCATCATGATACACACTCGATGCGTACATGATGCACACTGCTCTGTGCCCACAATCCTAGCCACCCATAATTTTGCCATATAGGAATTACAATGTAAGAGAGCTATCAGAGGGTAATTTTTGTTGTTTAGTATTATGTGTACCCAGTATAATAAGGTTGTGTAAAGGCAATAGAAATGAAAGGATCAGAGGAAGTGGTTGAGGCAGGTACATTAACAACATTTAAAAGACAGTTGGACGGGCACATGGATAGGAAAGGTTTAGAGGGATATGGGCCAAATGTGGGCAAATGGGACTACCTTAGATGGGTGTCTTGGCCAGCATGGAGAAGATGGGCCAAAGAGACTGTTTCTGTGCTGTATGACTTTATGATAGACCTATATATATCTTCTATTGATAATTGCATTTCAACCATCTGTAAGCTCCTGATATTAAAGTCTTGCTGGTGATACCATCACTTCATGATGAATTTAATTAGTTAGATCATCCCTAATTAATGTTATCTTTAACAATTAACCTTGACCACTGGACTGTTTCTAGAACATAGAACAGTTCTGTACCTTACTCCTGAACTAAATGCTGTATTTGGATTTTTTTTCCAGTTTCTGTACAGGTTGAAGGAGAAACTTCAATTTCAAATCAATCAGGATAAACAACAACACCAACACATCAACCTTGGTTCCATCCCTGTGCAGCAGCCACAGCCAGAAGTTAAAATTGCAAACAGTATGGTGCAGCCTGGGCCCGCTTCCGGTGCTGTGAGCGTTAACATCGATCCACAGGGTCGGTCCACACCAGAGGTCAAACCTTATGTGGCGTCCAGCCCCTCGCCATTCAAAATGAAGCCAGCTTGTCTTCAGGAAAGGTAACGTAAAAGCTTAAAAGAAAAGGAAACATGTTAAAATGAGAAAAGACTGCATTTTCTGCTTTATGACCCTCTCAGAGAAGACATTTTATTTATTTAAAGGATCTGGATGTCACTGGCAAGTCTAACAATTTTTGTCCATCCTCATTAGCCGTCAATTGCCTGGGTTCCCTAATGTCAACCATTTGAGTAAATATACACCAAGCCAGAAAGCAAGAAGGCTGGATGTTTTGTGACAATCTAGCATCCACCACTACAACTGCTGGCATTTTAATTCCAGATTGACTTAATTACTTCATTTTAAATTTCCTAATTGTCATGGTGGGATTTGGGATCAATAATCCAGATCTTTAGACATTAGTCCAGTATCAATCTCAATGTTACTGGACCTCAGTACAAATGAGTTAAATACTCTATGGGACTTAACAGCAGCTACAAATGATTATTAAGCATGTTTTTTTTTACAAATGCTTGATAGATTTGATTTAAATTAGGAACAGAATTAAAGTATTTTTTATAGATTAGGTGCCTTAAATGAGAATGCCTTCCATCCAATCTATAGTTTTACTTAAAATGCAAATGGAAGTTGGATGGCCTTTTAATAAATTCATTTATGGGATGCTGATAATTGCTGGCAAGACCAGTACTTACTGCCAATCCCTATTTTCCCTTGAGAAGGTAATGGTGACAGGTGAATGGCTTGCTCGGCCATCTCAGAGAGTAGCTCAGAGTCAAAGAGATGGCAGTGAATATGGATTCACAGTTAGGCTAGACCAGGTAATTAAATTCCCTGAAGGACATCGTTGTGTCAAATCGGTTTTACAACCATCTGGTATTTTCACCATTACTGATGTTGGGTTTTAACTTCTCCATTTGGTTTGATGAGATATCTCAGGATCATTCATTCAGACCCCTAGACCTTTCACTCAGTAACGTGATCACCATGCTACTGTGACACAGTCTAAGACATGGTGTGTTTATCAGTTGCAAATAATTATGAACAGTTTATTATCTTTTTGAAAGTGAACCAACAATAGAATGTGTGGGCAAGCATCAGACACTGGAGCGCAGGCTTCAACTTCAAAGGGCAGTGAAGATGCACTTGCTGCAGCTCTACAGTATGTGGCACATCCAGAGAGAACAGGATGTTTAGGCCTGGTTCATCTCAGTAGTTGGACCTCGATTACTTGAATTCTTTTTAGAATCCAACTTGGACCCAATCAGATCCCATGAATTTACCTGCTGTGACCATGGGAACAGTTCCCAGCAGTCAGGGTGCTGGGCCCTGTTCAAAGGATGGTGAAATTCTGGTTATGATCAGGAAAGAAGTGGAGCCCAAGACAAAGCCCCAAGTAAATACTTCTTTCCTCTTGGGCTCCTAGGATAGATTGAATTGAATTTTAATTTCTTTTACATTTAGTCAAATGCTTTCTCATTCCCCCTCTAACCTGATAGTGAAGTTACTACTGCCCACTCACCCTTCTCATTTCTAGCCAGGCCTCCAGTTAAAATTGTGCACTGAGTCCTGATTACATTACCAGACTCAATTTGGATCTTGTATGAAAGACTGAGTAACTTCCTGCTTGTTTACCTTATAGATCAGATTAAGGGAAGGAGTTCAGAGGCAGAGAAGAACTAGCCTCATTTTAACTGATTCCCCAAATCCTTCCAGCCCAGTTGGCACTATTTTGGGAGGGGGGGGGGTGTGGTGGGAGGGAGTGGAGGGAGTTCAAAATTTAGACCAAGCTGTATTATATTCTAGGCTATCAGAAGCTAAATTCATGCCTTCAAAACAATTCTGGTAATTTGAAATTAAATCAGTAAATGCTAGAAACACTCCCTGTCTAGAAGCAACCATGGAGGGCGAATTAGAGTTAATATTTCAGGCTGATGATTTTTTTCATCAGAATTGGGGATCAAAAGTGATAAACAAGTTGTAAGGTGCGGGAAAAGGAGGAGTTGGAGAGGAGGAAAGAACAACAAATAAATGCCTTTAAAAGGGGAAATTCATTGTTGAAGCAGATATTTGGATCTTACTTCTGCTGGCAAGGATTAAATTCTAACCATCTCATAGTATCTTGGAATTGATTCTTAGCTGCATTTAACACCTCTCCCCAGCAATGCCCACACCACCACCCTACTTCAAAAGAAAAACTGCCAGGGGTAGCACGATCTTTTGAGTCCACAGGGAAAGGCCATTTGAACATCTGAACCACTCAAACAAAAGCAGCAGCAAATCACTCTTGCTCTAACTAATTCCCATTGTAAATAACCCAGTTACAAATCTTTACACAGAGGATTAAAAGTCTGTACTGTAGTTCGTCATTGAAGTTGAAATTGTCAACATTTAAAAATGAGGCTTGAAGTTTTGATTTTGGTTCGTTTTGAAGGTATTTTAGTTTCTGTTAGTCTTTGGTAAAATTTTCAGTTATTTAAAATTTTCAGTCTTTCATGCAACTAAATAAAAATAGCTAATAATTACAATAACTATACAGATTTTAACTTGATTACTTCTTTGACAGAATCTTTGTAGTGTATTCATCCCACCATAATTTCCTGTGTATCTTTGTGTGTGGCCTTACTGTGATCCGGTTGGACAGGAGAATCATGTTGATGTTCCTGCTTTGCAACTAAAGTCTCAATTGCAAAATGTTTAAATGTGCTGCCTTGTAAGCTAACTACTACCTCTTTGAAAACATACATGCTGTACCTTAACACCTTTGTTAAGATATTACAATTGTAATTTTTTTTGAAAATTGTGAACGTTTTTGTTTCTCGCCCAATTCCACCGTAATTTTTATTACTATCTAGTCTCTAATGAGCCCATCCCACAAATAAATTTGATTGATTAGTAGTCCATATAAGCACTTAATAGCCACACAGCTTTCTTAAAGCAAAATGAATGAAAATACACATTTAGCATGGTTGATGTTCATTGCTGGCACAGTTTTATTGTGTTTTATTGGTGAAGCAAACAATATTTTCCAGGAAGACATCTACGGATATTTTGAGGGTTTAACTGAAAAATTAGTGCTCTAAAAATATGTTAACATGCAATCAAAGAGAACTGAATGTGAAAGGACAAACCCAAGGGATTGGAATAGTTTATTGTGTGAAGAATGAACTTTCTCAAGGGCAGATTAACCAAGTAATCAGTTTCCACATTGTTCTTTTTTAAAGGGAGATCCGGTCAGTGAAATGTACACTGCCAATGAAGGTGTTTTCAATTTTATTTGATTTTTTTCAACATTTATTTCCCATTCCTAACTGGTGGTGGTTGTATAGGGGTACAGTGGCACAGCAGTTAGTCTTCTGGCATACAGCTCCAGTGACTAAAGTTCAATCCTGACCTTGGGTAGCTGTCTGTGTGGAGTTTGCACATTTTCTCTGTGACTGTGTCTTTGGGATGTGGGAGGAAATCAGATACTCCAGTTTCCTCCCACATCCCAAAGGTACGCTGGTTAGAAAGTAAATCACCCCCAGTGTAGGTCCATACCAGGAGAATCAGGGGAGCAGGGATGTAAAGCATATGAGTGAGAATAGGTTACAGAGAGATATGTGGGGGAAATAGGAGCAATAAGGATACTCGGAGAGCTAGTATATACATGATGGGCTGAATGGCTTCCTTCTGTGTCATGAGGATATAGATGAAACATAGAAGTGAATGACTTATTAGGCTGTTTCAGAGGGCTGGTAAGAGTCATTGCCAGTGCTGTGGGCTTAGTGTCATATGTATGTTGGACTGGATAAGGATGGCAAATTTCCTGAAGGACATTACTGGGGCTATTTTTTTAAAAAAGAATTCCACGTTACTCAATTTCCACAGATGAACCTGCGCCTCTGGATTAATAGTGCAGGTCTCCAGATTGCTACTCTGGAGAGCTGAGGCATTACATTTCCATTGTACCCCAAATACTTTTTGCTTTAAGTTTAAAAGCATTATGGAGGCTACTTTGAAAGGTGTCATGGATGTAACTTGCAGCCAGTCTGGACTGCAGTGCTTGGGGATTTGAAACATTGTAACAATATGGGTTTTCTCAAGATTTTAACCCACTGAGGGACAATTTGCTATTCGGAGCTGCCTTGACAATATACTATTCTAAAAATATTTCTTTAAAAAAACAGCTTTGCGTAAAATTATTGTTGAAGTCAATGCAATAGATTGTCCATTGAGAATGTTCTAAGGGGCCATAAAGGCTTGTAGTTGGAAATGTACAAGTTTGTGCATCCCAAGGTGGGACAGTATTTGTGTGATAGTGCAAAATGATAATAGAAAATTGGCTACCCATCTTACATCTCTATTTACAGATAATTCACAATTTATAGTTATGGTCAAGGACTTTGAGTGTTCAGTTAAATTAAGATTCTTTTAGGTTCTTGTTGTAATACCATTTGTCATTGACATTAAGTTTGCAGGGTATGTTTTATATTTTCACTGATATTTTTCCATGTATTTGTTGATTGTATTTTTCTTATGCTCTCAAGGAAGTGCTTTGCATGCCTCTGTTCTATTGAGATCCCACATTAAGTAGACACATAATGATACATAGTAAATATACACATATGTGTATATCTAGAATACAACTAGGAATGTATATGGATATTGATGGATGGATTAGATCTGGCTACCCAACCTGAGCATGATGGGTTCGCCTGTCCTCAGTTTTGGGCCAGACCAGACAAGGCTGGTTCTTTACATATAAATACATCCTTATTGACAGCAAGAACTATATGGAGGCCCTGCAGTACTGGGTTGAGCGGGAGTGTGCGCCCAGGATTGGATTTTAGATGACAATGATTGGCTCGGAAATCTAAAAAAATTAGTCCTTGGACTTGGTGTTGCTCTGGTTGGGTTCAAGTTGTCGGTAATTGGGTTGTGTTCAGGTCAGGTTTTAATTTTATACCCATGCAGATCTCTCAGATAGACCACAAAATGAAGGTAATTAGGGGAGGAAAACCTGTGTTATCCTTCTTTGGAATTTATCTTTGTTGAAGTGACAACTTAGCCATTGGTTATTCTGCAGATAATCCAATTTTTTGAGCCATGATTCAATCTTTTTTTTAAATATTGTTGTTATCATTAGTGAACTTGCTGTGGGACTTGAACCTACCTTGCTACAAACAACATGCTTGTAGAATTGCTCTCCAAGAGACTGGCAGCTGTGACATCTCTTGTGGTTTGCAAAATGTATTTTTAAATAAGACGCGTTAAATTTTTGTATGTTCTTAATTTGTTACTGGAAAATTATAATCCTTCAAAAATAACATCAGGCATTATAATGGTTTCAGTAAAATGATAGGGCAGCTCGGTACATAGATGTGTTTGAAGTTAAAATTGGTGCAGAATTTATACAATGATTGACATTATTATTTGGGTGGCACAGTAGCAGAGCTATTAGAACCACTGCCTCCCAGCACCAGCAACCCAGGTGCAGTTCTGTGTGGAGTTTGCACGTTCTCCCTATGACCACTTGGGTTTTCTTCAGGCGATCTGGTTTCCTCCCACATTCCAAAGATGTGCAGGTTTCTAGGTTAATTGGCCACTGTAAAATGCCCCTAGTGTGCAGGTGAGTGGTAAAATTTGGGGGGAGTTGAGGAGCATATGGGGAGAATAAATGATGGGATTAAATGTAGGATTGGTGTAAATGGGTGGCATGGACTTGATGGGCCTGTTTCAGTGCTGTATGACTTTATCAGTGAAATTGAATTGATAAAGAGAACCATTGTTCAATACATGACTTAATCACGTGTACTGGATTCTTGATGACATGTTGTCCCCAGCAATATCTCAAAAATCGCAAGCTGAAATATTCTGCAAATAAAAGTAAGCAAGTGCAATCTTCTTTGAACTATGACATTAAGCAATTTCCCAATGGTAAAAATGCATATCACAGTGGTTTTTCTTTTCATTGCTATAAATGGAGTGGAGCTAATGGAAATTGCACTGTAAATATTTTTAGTGGGAGCACCTAATGAAAGGAAGACTACTTTTACACTCTTTGGGATTTTTAAAGAAATTTGCAGTCAGCATTTCCGATACGGTTCTTCATTATGATGCTAAAGTCATTTCCTGCACACTTTCATGCTTTCGTTCTAATTTGTTTTATTTAAGGTTCCTGCAGTCATCAATTTAAGATACTGTCAGATCTTCCAGCTGCTTAAACTTCTGTGAAAGGAAATTGGTAGCAAAATAGGAAGGGAAAGTATTTAAAAAATTTGGGATCCTAATTTTCAGAAACAATGGATAGAGCAAACATTTGCTTTGAAAGGGCGTCATACAAAATCCAGATTTCACTTTGATATTGCAAGTATCCGGTCATGATATTTTTTGCGTTCGTCCAGAAGATAACTTAGATATTAGGAAAAGGATAGGGCATTGTAAGAATTGCTCTTCATTGTGTTTTATTGTGCCTACATCAGATCTTCTGACCAAGTGTTTTATAGGCAGATGAACAAACAATTTAGTAGCAGGAGTAGGCCACTCAGCCCCCAAGAGCCTACTTTTCCATTTAATAATATCATGGTGGATCTGATTTTAATGCCAATTCTACATTCCCTTTTTCCCAAGGTAAACTTTCACCCCCTTGCTTACCAAGGACCTATCTGTCTTGGATATATTCAAAGATTCAACTTACATTACTCTTTGAGTAAGAGCATTCCAAAGGCTCACAACTGTCCAAGAGATTTGTTTTGCCTCATCTCCGTCTTAAATGAGCAACAGCTTATTTTTAAACAGTGATGCGTATTATAGATTCTCCCACAAATGGAAATATCCATTTCACATCCAAACTGACAAGACCATTCAGGATCTTGTATGCTCCAATCAAGTCAGCTCTCATTCTTCTATAAGCCTAGAGTGTACAATCTTTCTTCATGAGACAACTCATGCATTCCAGGTATTATCGAGTAGACCTCCTCTGAACTGCTTCCAAAGTATTAACAAGTAAGACCTATATTGTGCATAGTACTTAAGATGTGGTCTCTCCACTGGCCTATATAGCTGAAGCATAACCTCCAATTTACATAGTCAATTTTTCTAGAAATAAATGATAACATTAGCTTTCTTAATTACTTGCCTTACCTGCATACTAGCCTTTTGCAAATCATGCACTGGCACACCTGAACTCTCTGCATCCCAGAACTCTGCAATGTCTCACCATATACTTTATTCTTCGTGCCAAAATGGACATTATACTCTGCTTTATACCTTACAATATATAAAATTCTAACAGTAATTGGTACAGAATGGGATTTCAAGATCTATAGTTATGTGTATTGTCATCTAAAATATCCTATATCTCCATGTAAGTATAGACTGTGAAATCCCAGCAATGTCTGTACCAGTTCCTATTTCTTCGGTGAACTATTCTGCTGGTAAGACAGCACATTTTGGATGGAGTTAATATTGGGCTGTTGATATTATATTTCCAACAGGGTCTCCTGTGGTATTTTGGTTTTAACTGGGTAAGCCATTTAGCTTGTCAATGATTGTAAAATATGCATCAAATATTTTGCAGTCGTTTTGTAATTTGCATTGTCTTAGCACATCCTCTACTTATGTTTAATTAGCAACTTGCACTGTGAACAGTTGGCAATGTAATTAAACAATACTTCAATACAACATCCATTCACTGTACTGCAGCAAACACTGCTGATGTTGGAAATCTGAAGTGAATCCAGAAGATACAGGAAACACATAGCAGGGCAGGCATGAATTGTGGAGAAAGAAAAAGAATTAACATTTCAGGTCATTGATCCTTTAGTGTCCTGAAGAGAGACCATTGAAAAATTATTCTGTTTCTCTCTCCATTGATGCCTACAGACCTGTGGAGTATTTCCAGTGTTCTGTGTTATTTATCTCCCAGTCACTTTGTGCTCCCAGTGCCATTAAGAAATACTAGATGAAGGTGATGTTTGCTCTTGTGGCTTCCTTGTTTCTCTGGGCGAATAAGGTAGGATGCTTGAGACTAGAACACATGGGCTTCCCAATGTACTTTAGGTTAATTCAATTTTCTTATTTATGTACACATTTTCTTCTTCCTGAAACAAATTTTCTGCCATCCTCTGACTAGATCACTCGCAGTGTATCCTCAGTGTTAGCAGTTTTATTTTTACATTGGAAATTAGCGAGTGGAGTTAGTGAGTATTTTACCAAGGAAGGACATTGAAGCAAGCAGTACAAATAATTTTCAGGGAGGTTCAATGCATTTCGAGAGGGAATGAACTGAAGGTAATGTGGGAACCTGGGCAGCTTGGGTGAAATGGTAAAGATGAATCTTTTTGGTGAACTAATGATATCCTAAAAATGATTCTTATTCTGGTGTTTATTTCAAATTAGGATAATGAAGTATTCTGTCATTCAGATGGAACTCCAAGTAAGTGGAATAAGTAACATCATATCCAACAAGCAAGCCAAAGGTTTAAGGCCTTCTGGTACATCTCATCTGTTGCACAGAGAGAACAAAATTACAGCTGTACAATTGAGTTATCAGTGCTGTGCATGAAGGAAATCAGTAAGGCTCTAAAACCACCTGGATTATTGGTCTCTGGCAGATGATGCACCAATGTCTGTACATGTGGTTTAAAAATTAAAATACTCTACAGGTCGGGGGCATCTGTAGAGAGAGAAACAGTTCATGTTTCAGATCAACAGTGTTCAATCAGAATGTATGTGGTTTGTCTTCTTGGAAAACCCAGGAGTTTTCAATGCAAATATGAAGCTATCTTGAGAAGGATTAAAATGATGAATATTTCTCATAGTTGAGAATGTGAGGCAGATTTTGTGGCACTTGTCCCATTTGCCTGCCATCATCCTAGCAGATTGACTGGATATCCTGGCAAAACAAATGGTGGGAGAACCTTGGCAGGAAAACTACTGCAAGTGAGTTGATAATTTCATCACAAGGAGTAGGATGAGGGGGCAGGGTTTTGAGCGCCACTAATACAGGAAGGACTAATTTGTTCACCCCTTAAACAGAAATGATTCTTGATTGTTTCTCCATGATTTGAAAGTGCATATCTTTCCCTAATCTGCAAAGTTTTGCTCAGTGCATAATTGTGACATTTTCTGCATTTGTCCTTTATTCTGTCTGGAAATATTGTAATATCAAGTGCGGCTATTGTTAACACTCGCAAGCAACAAGATAGCAACAATGGCAATTAATGGGAGCAACTAACTTCCCTTTAATAGTGTGCTTCCAATGTAAACAACTGCACATTCCAGTTGTTCTTGGCCATAATTTCTTTATTCATTTACAAGAAGTGGTGTTCACTGGCAAGGTCAGCATTTATTACTGATCCCTAATCACCCTTGGGAAGGTGGTGGTGAACTATCTTCTTGAATCCTAATGGTTCTTTTGGTGGAGCCATTCCCACAGTGCTGGGAGTTCAAGGATTTAGACCCAGAAGCAGCAAATGAATGGCATTATATTTCCAAGTTAGAATGATGTGTGACTTGGAGCAGTTCCCATGCCCTTGTCCTTCTTGGTGGCGAGGTGCCAGTCAAGCAAGTTGATTTTTCCTGGATGGTGTTGGGCATCTTCAACGTTGTTGGAGCTGGACTCATCAGGGAAGTGGAGAAAATGTCATCCTCCTCCTAATTTGTGCCCTGTGGTGGAAAGTTGGTCAGGTGTAGAGAGGTGGATCACTTGCCACAGGATATCCAGCCCCTGACCTGTTCATGTAGTCACAGTATTTGAGAGGTTGGTCCATTTGAGTTTCTGGCCACTGGTGATTCTCAGGTTGTTGATGATGGGGGATTCAGCACTGATAATGCCATTGGATGTCAAATATAGATTGTTAGGCCTTTTTTTGGATGTAATGTCTGCCTGGCAATGGGACAATCTGAATGTTAAGTTGCCGCTTACCAGTCTATGCCTGATTGTTGTCTGGGCTATATTTTATAATTAACGCAATTTGTCTAATAGTAATGGCCTTTATATCTTGGGATGAATACCGATTGAGGAATGATGGAGCCTTCTTTATCTGTTTCTCTTTCATGAAATAAATTGTAATTATAGTCTCCAAGAGATAGAATTGTCTTCGATCAAAATTAATTTCCAGGCAAGCTGCCAAAGCAAGAGTATAATATGTATGATATGCAAGTATAATTGTAATGCAGTAGTTGAATTACTAGACTTATAACCCTGAGGGCTGGATTAACGAGATTAACTAGACCCAAATTCAAATCCCATCATGGCCACAATGGAAATTAAAATCAGTTAATAATCTCAGATCTAAGAAAGAACATTTGTCTTAGTAATGATGATTTCAAAACTGTCATAAAAACCAGTCTGGTTCACTAGTACCCTTTACGGAAGGAAATCTGTAACCCTTACCCTATCTGAACTTCATGCAACTTCAAACCCACAGCAATATCGCTGACTCTTTTAATAAAAAGTCATTTGATTCGTCCCAGCAATCTACTCTGTTCAGGGCAGAGAGAGATGGGCAGTAAATGCTGGCCCTGACCCCATCCCAAAAGAAAAGGAAAGATAAGTAAGAATAAATTAATCAGGTTGAAACAAATGGTTGAAAAATTGTTATCTTTTAATATAAATGGAGATTCAGTTAAGACATGGCAATGTATCCAATACACTGAAATGGACCTTAGTGCAGAAGCAAACTGTTCATGCAGTGTGTAGGAGAATAAATATAATAGATGTTTCCATGTGAGAATGTGAAGAAACAAATCACTATAGCATGTGATTGACATGGGGAATCATCCCAAGCTGCTTACAAAAGGAGGGGTTAAAGAAAGCAGTTCCTGAACCATGTGTGAAGTGTTATAAATGTTGGTTGAATTTATAGGTTTTTAAGTGGAAGTTCAGATAGCTGAAGAAGGCTGGACTCAGGAAAGTGAGGAGTGTGGGTGCAGACATTCAAGGAGTTATTGAAGGTAGGAGGTAGCCCAAGACCATGGCATTATTTGAATATGAACGTTAAGGTGTTGGGGAACAAGGTGCCAATGTTGGTTGGTGAGAGTGAAATGAACATGAATAACTGTAGCACAGATATCAGATGATCAAATTTTCCACAGATTGAAGTTTATGGAGGGTGGAGAAGGGAAGCCCAGAAGTGAATATTATTGAACCCAGTTCTGACAGAAGCATGGATAAATGTTTCAGATCAGTAGAGTGATCTGTACGTCTGTTGGCCTCACTGTTAATTTTGACTTGGCTCATTGTATTTTACATTCTCACACCCCTAATATTGTGCATATTTGAAGGTGAATTTTCTGATATGAGCTTAAGGCACTGGCACTTTTCTACATCAGAAAAGTATTCCTTTAATATCTGTACAATTATAAGTTTTTGGCACTTCGCTATAGAAGGGGGGCCTTTCCTGCTTCCTTGGCTCAAATTAGTCTTGGCTCAAGATAAGCAGAGAAGTTAAATCCTTTGTTTTAGCCAGTACTTATTGGTTAAGAGATTGATTACTTGTCACCAATTTGCTTGGTGCAAATGTGCTGCTACATTTCCTACATTAGCAACAATGGCTGCATTAAAAAAAATCTCTCTGTGTATAAAACAGTTTGGGGTATCTTGATGTTGTGAGAGCCCTATATAAATGCAAACCCATTCCTTCATTCATTTATATATTTAGTCAGTTGATGAATATGGTTTTCTTTTATAATCAAGATGACAATGACATAGGAACAAGATAATATCTATAAGTGGTCAGTAATCTGAGGGATATTGTGTACCTCATGGACTTCTTAGAAATAGGAATAATACAATTATACCAGCTATTGTTGCTATTACTGCTTCCATTTGAGTCGGAAAGTCAAAAAATACATAAACTTTACAATAAATGTGCAAGCACATGAATTAGAAGGAGCAGTAGCTCCCCCCCCCCCCCCCCCCACTCCCACCTCTTAGCATCTCAACCCTACTCTGCCATTTGTTAAGATCATGGCAGATCTGATTGTAACTTCAACTCTGCAGTCCCATCCACCCAATGTAACCCTTCACCTCCTTGCTTCATCACTTTATAGCTGGCTTGGTTCTGTAATAATATTAGTGGGTAGAAACCGCATGTAGTTTATGACTGTTGAGAGGATAAATTGAATAACAAACATTGACATAACAATTTACAATAATAAATGTTGATAGGAAAGTGTGACTATAAGTCATGAAGATGGGAAGTAAGGTTTGCAGACAGGGAGTATGTGTCCTCTATTTTAATAGGTATTGAGATGTTCAGCATATCACCAGAAGGTTTTTTTCTTTTTATCATGTTTTACATTAATTTCACTGATTTTAAAGTCAATTGGATTATAAGAAATTGTCAATAAATCTGAAAATAAATTACATTGATCTTTGGGGATATTGAGAAATGTTTTGTTGCTTTAGTTAAAATCACATTTGTTGCAAAAAATGTAGATTATAGAAGTAGCCACATTTGTTAGACCATTGAAAAAGGTGACCTTAATGCACTATAGTGCTGATCCAACTATTTAAATGTCAAGGTTCATATCGAGCAATTCCCATGTTCCTCTGCTGTGCTGTGGTCTCCATTATTGGAGATCTGTAGAAGGTGCACTTACTCACAAAACGTAAGTGCATAAGGACATAAAAGCTTAAGAAATAGGAGCAGATTTAGGCCAGACAACACCACAAGCCTGCTCAACAGGATGATCTACCTCTACACTATTTTCCTGCATTTTTCCCATATCCCTTGATTTTTTTAAAATCCTGAAATCTTTAGATCTCTCCAGTGAATGCAATCCATGACTGAGCCTCCACAGCACTGAGTGAAGACATTTCTCCTTATTTCAGTCATAAATGACTTGCACCTTATTCTGAGATGGTGACCCTTAGTTCTTGCCTCCTCAACCAGGAGTAACATTGTCCCATATCTTCCCCTTTGAACCCTCTAAAATATTTTGTACATTTCAATAAGGTCACATCTAATTCTTCTAAATGCTAGAGAATAAATGCTTAGCCTACTCAATATAACAGACCAATCATCCCAGAAAACAGTCTGGTGAATCTTTGCCGCACATTAAGAATCTTTCTTTAAAAAGTATACATTTCTTAGGACATACTCCGTGTGTTCTCATTCACTGAAGCACACAAGAGGATGGGCCTTATACACAAAAGAATAAGGTCCTTCCCCCTGCCCCCGTATAACATTGCCCTCTGACAATAAAGGTTCATGGTGAGACCCTGAATAATGTGGACCACTTTTAATATCTCAACAGCCACCTTTCAGCCAAGGCAGGCATCAATGATGAAATTCACCAACACCTTCAATGGCCCATCCCAGCTTTTGGTTGCTTGGGGAAAAGGGTATTTGAACATCAAGACCTTAGATCAGGCCCAATACTCATGGTTACTGGGCAGCAGTGATCCCTGCCGTTCTATATCTTTCTGAGACTGGGACTACCTATAGCACAATCCTCCAAATTCATTGGAAGGATAAGCAAAGTAACATCAGCATCCTCTCCCCGGCCGACATCCCCAGCATTCACTTCCTAGTTACAGTCACCAATCACCCATTGGCGCCTGTCTCACCACCACCACTCTCCACTCTTAATACTAATGCAGGGTTTTGACCCGAAAAGTCGAGAATTCTTTTCTCCCCACAAATGCTGCTGAACTTACTGAGTTCCTCCACCAGATTGTTTGTTGCTTCGAGTTACAGTCAGTTTGGTACATGGGTCAGGTCACTTAGTTTGCATACCCAACACTAGATTCCTGGTAAAGGGACTCTATTTCAACCTATGTCATGGGACAAGATATGGTTTTATGGTCATAGGAAAAGATTTAAGGATGTATTCAAAGCCTCCTTGAAGCAATGCAATGTCACCATGACTCTTGAAATCCCTAGCACATAACCACTCCAAATGGAGGAGCATTTTGGTATCAAGTCCATGTATTGGGAGCACACAGAGCTCAGCGTAACTGGTGGAAGGAATGCACCACCTCATGGACTAACCAGCCAGCCACTCCATCAGGCACCTTCTGCCCTATCTGTGGAAGAGATAGTGGTTCGCACATTGGCCTCAACATTCACCTTGGAACCCACAGAATCAGAGTGAAAGCAACTCATCCTCAATCTTGGAGGGCTGTCTAATAAAAAGATGACTCATTCTAGTGAAACATTACTTCATAGATCAAACTCATGTACCCCAAAGAGTCAATGGCGTTATAGCAAAAATTCATAAATTGAACATCTGTAAATCAAAGAATTACTGCACCTGTGTACAACAGGTACAGGACTGAATCTCATGACTTTGAAATAATTCTCCCTCCTGCTCACACACCCCTAACAAAGCACAATATAGACAGGTGAGACTCAAGTCTCCACACAAGTTTCTTGAAGAAAATATTACTTAATTAGGGACAGACAACCATAAATAACATAATCAAAGACCCCTCCCACACCCGACATTCACTCTTCTTCCCCCTTCCATCAGACAGCAGATGGAAAAGCTTGAAAACATGCACCACCAGCTCAAGAACAGCTTCTATCCCGCCGTTATAAAACTCTTGCATGGACCTCTTGCACAATAAAGATGAAATTTTGATCTCTCATTCTACCTCGTCATGGCCCTTGCACCTTATTTTTCTGCCTGCACTGCACTTTCTCTATAACTGTAACACTATATTCTGCATTCTGTTTTTGCTTTTCCCCATGTACTACCTCGATGTAATTTGGAATGATCTGTCTGGATGGCATGCAAAATATAGTTTTTTCACTGCATCTCAGTACATGTGACAATAATAAACCAATTCCCAATTAAATACAAACAGGAAATGCTGGAAATTGTCAGCATTACACATAACATCTCTGGAGAGAGAAACAGATCCAAGCAATCAGTTTGTTGACCCAGCCAGTCAGAGACTGAGAGTAACAACACCAGCTTTCCTAAGTATTCCCAATGCCAAAAAAAGTAGAGAGGATTTTGCCTCTTCAAGTGGTCATTTTTACATCCCATCCAGGAGCTGCCACTGCCAAGGAACTTGAAGGACAAGATCACCATCTAGTGGAGAGAGTTGGGTGCTAACAGTTATCATCTTGAGGTTTATTGTAAAGTAATACTTATGCTCATTAACCTTGTAGCATTCCACTATATTTTAATATTGGTATTTTGAGAGTTATTTTAAACATCCTGAGTACTATTGTTGAGGGCTGTGGATGACAGCTGAGTTAATCCATAATACCAATATATTAGGATGAGGAACGTGCTTGGATTGGGAATTTGAACAAACTAACATTAAGAATAAGCTATCACCATATTTTCATGCCACAGTCCCTTAGCAGTGTCTAATGATCCATAAAAGTTGGTCTCAAGACATTAGAAGATAATTAACAAACAAAAAATTGAAGGCATTAAATTAGTAAGTCTTTTTAAGTTTTCTGCTTTTAATTGCAATAACAGTTGCTTATTTATATTTTGTGTAATTAGACTCAGTGGTAAGCAGTAAAGAATATTGTAGAAGTTTTTCAATTGTGCATTTGGAATTTAAATATACTGAATGAATCTGTTTTTTTTCAGAAAAGGGAATGGAAAGCAGTAAGGTAAATTAGTGTTTGCCACAAGATTAGGTATCTCTTTATGTGATTAATTCTGAACGGAATATGAAACTTGCTGATTTTGACTTCCAATGCATGTAACACATGAGCATTATTACTTGAGTAGTAAGAAAATAAAAAAATATGCATTTGCACAAGTGGGTTATCCACTGGAGAATAAAAACTCAGGAGATTCAAATTGCATCGTAAACTAATTCACCAAAGCACACAATAGGTTTCCAAGATTTTGGAAAAGAAATGTGACTGAGAAGTCATATTCAGTTTAAACTTAAACTGTATAATAATCCTATATGTTAATCACAGTTTAATTTTAACCCATTGCCAGGTTATTAGGTTTGTAGTGGATGCTGAGTGTGCAAGAATGAATGTACACAAATAACAAGTAAAGGAAGAAAGGTTTCCTACAGGGAGAACGCTGTCATTGCACAATGCATGCAATCTAAGAAAGGACTCATTGTAAACAACATGATGCCCAGTGGTATTCTAGTAATAAACCTGAGGTTACAAAACTGTACTGGGCTGGGTATAGCAAACTACTGAAGCCTGACTCCAGTAGGCTGGAAACTTGTGGAAAATGCTGGAAATTCTCAATACATCAGGAGATTTCTATGGAGGGAGATTTACTGGTTCAAGAATGCTGCTGATCTGCTGAGTATTTTCAGGATTTTTGAACACATGTTACCAGGTTCTAATAGATTGCTGGGTGTGGTAACCACATTTCACCAGATACCAACAGACTTGGTGTGGTATTTCCATGCAGCCAGTTTTCATTAGACTGGGTGTGGTAAACATGTGTGATCAACCCTCTAGTTGTACAGATACTAAGTCGGACAGATCAGCTGTTGCCACCAGTTTGCATCACAGCTTGTTCTAATATGTGAGATTCATTAAGCAAAGGAAACTGATGAGTATATGGACCATTCTGTTTGTCATATCTAAGAAGGCAAATTATCAATATTATGATGGTGAAAGTTAAATTCAGAACCTCTTCTTTTTCATACTATTACACAATCTGATTAACAATTTGTTTATTCTTTATTTCTACCTTGTCTTTTGTTTTAAATGGTGGGTGCAGGGCACCTCACGACAAGGGAGTTTCATCAGTTCATACACCTGCATGGTTAGAATTCTTGGTTCCATCACGTATCTCTTACATCTCGCCTATCAAAGATGTCTCTGTGGGAAGTGTTGCCTCAGTGTCCCAGGCTCAAAGGTTAATGTGGTGAGAAAATGCTGGAAATATTCAATAGATCAGGCAGTATTTTCAGAGAGGTAAACAGAACTGGTGTTTCAGGTCTGCATCTAGGGATAAAATGAAACATTACATCAACAAACCTCACAAATGCAATAACAGAAATTCTTTAGATCTTTTGTATTTCAACCCCACAAATCAGGTGTCCAAACTTGGCTCCTCGAGAGATATGTTGTGGCAAAGAAGAAATCTCACCAAACCCAGATCATAAGAATATCCATATTTTTTAAAGTGCTAAAACATAAAACCTAATGGATGCACTTTTATTGAAAATTTTGGTTCTCAAGTACTCTGACAATATTAAACGTGACTCAGTAAATGAAGCTGGGTCGGATAAGCACCATTTTCTCTGGAGGAAGGAAGGATAGATTTTTAGTTGTATCAGGCTGCAGGATTCAAAGCTACTATTTTTTGAAACCTACATGTGCAACTGAAGAACTAAATATCATTCTGGTACAGCTATAAAATTGGATCTTCCTTTTCTTTTTCCTGACCAAATGATCTCATTCAAGATGGATTGTCTGACTGGATTAGTAAACAGATAAGAAATGAAGGATAAAAAGGAAGGAGAAAATAAAAAAAAACTGCAAGTGCTAGAAATCTGAAATAAAACCAGAGAATACAAGAAACAATCAGCATATCAGGCAGCATCTGTGGAAAGAGAAACAGTTAAAGATTCAGGTCTGGGAACCTTTGTCAGAACTGGGAAAGGGAGCAAAACGAGTTGGTTTTCAACAGGAGAGATGGTAGGGGGAGGGATGGTAATGCAGAATAACTGTGCAAGGGTGAGTAGAAATGTGTTAATGGATGTGGCAACTGTACACTAAGCTTTGTTGTCTGTGGTTGTAAAGGAAGATATCTAGGTTGATGTTGTTCATTGATTCATAGACAATACTATCATAGGAGCAAGTTTTCAAGCCAATTGAGTTTACAATTATTTCCACCTGAATACCATCTTTCATCTTCTGTACTCTCTTCATTAAGTTTATATTAAATGTACTTTGATATTCCTCATAAATGGTTAAGGATGTTCCCTCCTCAGGCTAAAACAAATAACACTACAGCTTCAAAACTTGTTGAAACAATGGATAGATTTACTGGCTTTAGTCTGAAAACATTTGTCGCTGTTTGGCATCACTACTCTTCTGTACCCATCTCATCTAGAAAAGGAGGATTTATCCTGCTGGCCTAACCCCTCCTAGAATTCATATATGCATATGATGATGGCTGTGATCCTTCCTTACTGCTCCCTCAATTGCCTGCTCTTGTAGGTGATCAGTTAAGGGCCAGGTTGCGCAATGTCTGTTGAAAGTGTCAAAGAATTTGAATGTGCATTCCATTCAAATCTCTGACATTTTTGGAATAGAAAAATTATTAAAATTAATTGCATTATTAAAACATTTTAAAAACCATTGAAACACAAGAACCACAAAAAGAATGAAATAGATCTAAGTTAATTCAATTAATTAAAAAAGAAAGTTACTGGTAAGTTTCCATTCTCCATTGCAGCTGTTCTTCTCCATTGAAGTGCAGAGAGGAGCAGGTCCAGTGGCAGATTTCCCAGCATTGCTGCTGGAAGACTGCAGGAAGCTGGCACTCTGCCTCCATAATCCAATGTCAGAGCAGTGATGGGAAATCAAAAGCATGCACCTCCTGGGAAGTTTGGGAATACCAAACTTCTGACAGTGACGGAGCGAAATGTCAACTGTTCCAGACTGAATTGCTGACATTTTTCAGTAAGTCGTCAGTTTTCTTCTTCTTTGCTGTTCTTTATTGGCAACTAAAGGCAATATTGAATAGTTTGTCATTTATTTCCAAGTAGCTGGTTCTTTGACTGGAATGAGGTTTCTCTGTTCATTTCCAAACTATTGTTTGCTGCCCTACTGTTCAGTGTTGCTTCCATTCCTGATACATCTGAAATCAATGATGTTGCATACCTGCATTATTAATCAGTTTTTGGCTTGTTCATATTTTTACCCTATATAGTGTTGTAGAGAATAAGAGTTCAAATGCTGAACATAATACTACCAGGGGATTTCTGTCTGTCTTCCTGCCAATATTTATTACTCATCCAACATAACTATAATAGATAATCTGGTCATTTTCTCTTTGCAGTTTTGGGGAACTTGCCACATTACAATAATGGTAACACTTCAAAATACTTCGATATGTAAATGGAAATCTTTCATTTATATACTTAGGACATCCAGTCAAGAATTTGATCAGTAAAGATTAGACACACACTTGCTGAAAAGAAAAGATCAGTCGCCTGTGTTATGATCCATATGTAGATCTTCCTGTTGACAAGCACAATGCAATATAAATTGGGCATCTGTGGGCTGGCCTTCGCACTCTTCATTCAGGCCAGCAGTGCTTTTTATATTTGCCTCTTATGTGTAAGACTTTGTATTAAATATCATTATTGTACCCAAAAAAATAGTTTTTCATTTGCTATTACTACAAGAAATCTATCTACAGAGCATGGAACACAAGGAGCACAATTAACTGAGTCAGACGTGATTTTTGTTTCCTCAAGTGGGATAGTGTGCACCTCTTGTCACAAGCTGGGCAATGAATTATGGTGAGCTCTATAAATGGAAATAAAAGTAATATCATACAGACCACAAGAAGTATGGTTTTCATAACTGTTTGGATGATGTTCACATAAAGCAAATAAATCTTTAATTGAGCTTTTCAATGTTGTGTTTAACTGGAAAACACAAAAGGAAACCTTCCGGAGATGTCACTACATTATTGTGACCTCATAAGGAGAGACATATGAAATTTATTTTCATAGTTCTGGAACCACAGGTGACTTGGATCACAACCAGCCTACATCTGGTGATTCTCTTGCAGATTAATTCCATCATCAATCCATTGTATTCATTAAAACTCTCAGAACTATCCTGAGTTCTGCCATTTCATGGTTTCACTTCAGCTTGTAAACTACCTCTTCAAGAACCAGCCCTGAACAATTGGTTTGGAAGGATTCTTTTGTTGGCCAAAAGAGTAGACTCATCACAATGATATAATTTGTTTCATCTTCTTATTATGGCTCAGATTGACTAAAGGCTTGCCATGTAATTTTTTTAAATTGCTTTACAAGTATTTCTTTTCAAATAAATAAAAGCAATATGTAATATATGTATATATAAAGCTTCTGTACAGCAGATGTCAATTTGCTAATTAAGCTTCAACAAAACAACAGGACACAATTAGATTGGCGTCATGCTACTCTGGTTATTTATCTCAAAATGTTAGATTTAAAACAATTTCAGGATCCCAGGAGGCGTATCTGGAGAATACCTGAGCTATATCTGCATCTACCTAGAAGTTCATCCCCACTCATGTTAAATGGGCCATATCAATGCATTGAAGTCTGCCTCAGGAATTCATCTCATTTGGAATAAATTACAAGGCATTCTAGTTTTTGCTGAGTTTGCTGGTTCCTTATGGCATACCAGTCAGATGCTAAAATTGCTCTCTTTTTCCCAGGCAAGATTACCGTTCTTCACCACATTTCAGTGAAATCTGCTTGCAATATATTCATGGGGACGTCAGCTGAGAATAGGATCATGTTTGGTAATGTTGGAATATGATTGACAATCACTCCTTGGGCTTGGACATGACAAAGGTCCTTCTGGTTGATACAAGGACTGAAAATGCTGGAAACAGTCAGCAGGCTAAGCAGGGTCAGTAGAAAGGGAAACAGAATTAATGGTTCAGGTTGAGCAGCATTGTGGCACAGCTAGTAAAGCTGCTACCTCACAGATTCAGCTCCTAACCTCAGTTGCTGTCTGTGTGGTGTTTGCACATTGTGAGTGCAGAGAGAAAGGCTGTTTAGGTCCCTGGACGGTGGTGAGGGAGGAGGTGTAGGGACAAATGTTGCACCTCCTACAGTTGCAGGCAAATTGCCAGGGGATGGGGAGGGGTGGTGGGGAGGGATGTGTGAACCAGGGAGTTACAGAGAGAGTGGTCCGTGCAGAAAGGGGTGGCGAGCAGAAGATGTGACTGGTGGTGGGATCCTGTTGCAGCTGGTGGAAATGACGAAGGACGATGTGCTGGATGCAGAGGCGGGTAGGGTGAAAGGTGAGGACCAAATGGATGCTTAATGGTCAGCATGGAGTCAGTGGATCGAAGGGTCTGTTTCCATTCTGCATGTCTCTGGGAAGACCCTGGCTACACATTTCTGATGTGCAAATATCTAAGAAGCTTGTTCATTTCTTGACAGGTGTCGTTCCAATCATTCCTTTTGCACATAACTTGCTCTACAAGAATTGTATTTACAGAAAACTGCATTTTAAAATAATACCTGACCGGCAAGGGACATGAGTGAGTGAATGCAGAGCAAGAGAGGAAGAACTGAACAACTTACCTGACTCCAAAGACTAGTTATAATGTGGGGTAGGACTAGTCCAAAAATATATGTGGTGAAAGGGAACCAAATACAAACATAAGGAAATGCGGCAGAATTTATATCGTAACTCTACAAAAATATCTGTTTGTTTACCAGTCAAGTTGATTGCTGTCCTAGATGGTGTTGAGTTACCTGAATGTTGTTGGACCTGCACCCTCCAGCCAAATGAGAGTACTCCATGGCTCTCCTGATCTCTACCTTGTAGATGGTGCAAAGGGTTTAGAGAGCTGGCTGGTGAGTCACCCACCTTGAAATACTTACTCTCTGACCTGCACTTGTCACTGCCATAGTTATTTGGCTGGTTATTGAGGTTTCTGGTCAAGAAAATATTGCAAAACATGTTGGTGAATCCAGTAGATCTTTCTTTCAACAATGAAATGAACCTTGCAGTAATTTGGGAAATATCTAGGTGTTGTGGTCAGGCTGGGGAACCAAAGGGTTTTTGCTTGGTGAATAAGCTAAACTGTGCATATTGGTTCTCATCTTGGAATGAAGGCTGGAATAAGCCTGCTTAGCTTTAGCGTTGTTAGATAAAGACCAGCTATACTGTCTGTCTGTGCCCCTTTGAAAGTAGCTTTTGTTTTGTATTTGGACTGTGACTTCGGCTGCAAGGCAACCAGAAGAACATGGTTTTTGCATTTCTTGAGCTTTATATCCAACACTACACAACTGTACCTGTTGCAAACAAACATAACTGATTCAAGGCAATCCGCTGAATTTTTATTATGATTAAAATCATAAGAAGTTAAAGAACAATTGCCTTTTCACTGACATAAAAATGTAATTAACACTCACTTACATTTGTCTGCAATTTGACAGCACTGTGCATCGATTAGTATAACTCAGCACGGCTGGTGCACTCAACTCTAAAAGTGGGCATTAATCTCAGGAGAAATCAGCGGTACATTGCAGAATTTCTTTTGAATTAGGCCTTTGGTAAACAATTGAACTACACATCTTATAAGTCATGGTATGAGTCATCTTATAAAAGTGACCTCTGTTTACCTTTTAGAACTAGTTTAAAATATGAAAAATACAGGACTCGGGAGGGAAGGATACAATCCATGAACAATCAACTCTGCCTGAGATCTAAAAGTATCTGTGAACCACTTTCTCCTTTGTTTTCCTTATAAGGATGCCCTGATAAGGATCGTTCCACCACATCCTTTTTTGTGTGTTACGAAGGAAATGTAACAGAAATGTAAAGACATTTTTAAGAAAAGACTACTTACAGCTATTCAAAATACTTTGGGAGGTTAAAAATTTTTAAATGGCCAGTTGTTTAAATCTGCTAGAGGCCTGTGGTGTTCGTATTTGTGCGTGATTCAAATAATGTTCAATAGGTCGCAGTCTGATTTAAAACTAGAACTGTTTTGTTCCTCGATCACGTGGGATGGATTGGAAATTCGCTGACAGATTTTCCCTTGTGAAAAAGACAATTAGAACTTCCCAGTAGATTCCCTTGACCTCATAAACAAAGGGCACAAACTTTCAAAGTTACGGCAAGAGAGAGTGCCTCTTATAGAGAGGAAGGGAGGGGGGAGGATGCCTCTTCACAAAGTATAACTTCCTATTCAGTTCTTGCAGACCAGAGTCTTTAAGCCTGGTTTGTAAGTCTCCTGAATGCCAGTAGAAAAATGTCTTAGTTGTGTGAGGCATTAAAACAAGGAGTTGCTCTGAAGTCAACTGCTCCTGAGATTTATCTCCCATTTCTGCTCATATTTAGATCAGGATTCTAAAGGTTCAACCAGTTATGTTCCTTGTCTGATTGTTTTTTAAATCACTAGGAAGTAGCATATGAAGACACTAAAAAATGTCTTCATATGCTACTTCCTATATTTTAAAAGGGCACAAAATCACATTATAAACTCTGGCTCAATGCTGATTTTTATTGTTCAGTTGACTCATTCTCCTCAAGCCTGCTCCCCGACATTTTATCTGCATTTAACATTTAAAAAAAGAAATAATCAGTTTTACACCAAATGGAACAGCAAAATAGTAGAGTATTTTCCAGTATTGACTTCAATTGACACGAGGAGCACTGCTAAGTGGGACATCTGAGAGCATTTTAACACTACCTCCATCATAATGGGCAGGATGAGGATGTGAGAGCCAATGTTAAACTAATCTATCACGTAAACTGATCCCAATCCACACTGGGTGCCATTTTTGTGGTGGTGAAACCTATACCATATCTGCATCTTACTCTCAAAATGGGTCTTGTGATGGTATTTAATTCTGGCTGCTGGAGTCCACTTGGGGACCTGATTTAAATGCAAACATTCTTCAGTCATGTTTCCTTGGGTTTGGGAACTCTGGAAGCAAAAGGAAGATGGGAGTAGCTGAATTAAGAAAGTGATCACTTTGCATAATGCTACCTGTGGCCCAGGTGTATTCCCTTCATCCCAGTCTTCAGCTGTTACATGTTACATCCCCAAAACCCAATTTCAAACTTGCAAACACCACCCTGCCTCCCCGTGCACAGTCCCCCACCTCCTTCCACGGACTGTGTCGATCCTCCACCTCTACTCCTGCTGCCCTGAAATTGCTTCCCAACCCTCTCCTTCTCAGTTGTTGGTTTTATCCATCACCATGCCTTGATTCCCCCCTTCCTCCCAATTTCTGGTCTCACCTCTGCCCCTTAGCTCTCTGACTCAGAAATCATAGAGTCATAGTCGTACATCATGGAAGGTTGCAGTTCTATTCCCACTCCAAGGATATGAGCGTAATACTTAAACTGATACACCAGCCCTGGAACTGAATGATCACAGCAACCTTGAAGAGGTCTTTCTTCAGATGGACCCTAAAGTGAGGCACTGCCCACCCTCCTTCCCAATTACCAGTCCATATCCTTCATCAGCAGTCACATTCCAGTTTGTTAATCCCACTGCCCTTGCACCTCACTACCCCCTCCTGACTTTAATATCTCTAAGAATGTTAACTGAAGCATCCCATACCCACACCCCAGCTTATCGCCAACCACTGATCCTCCTTGACTGTTAGGGAGCACCTCTAATGGCTGCCTGCCTGAGGCCTCTTAGTTTATGCTTTCCTGCCTGCCATTGACAGCCTGTTAATCTGCCCAAGTGCCAGCGGAAGATGCTGGGATTTCCAGACTTGATCTCCCACCTCTTATCCCCCAATCCCACCCCCAAAACACCCTCATAAACACACTTCCCCCAGTCTCTCCACATTGTGTACAGTTTTGGTTAAGATAAGATGATTTCCTCATTAGTCACATGTACATCGAAACACACAGTGAAATGCATCTTTGCGTAGAATGTTCTGGGAGCAGCCCACAATTGTCGCCACTCTTCCGGCACCAACAACTTCCTAACCCGTATGTCTTTGGAATGTGGGAGGAAACCAGAGCACCCAGAGGAAACCCACACAGTCACAGAAAGAACGTGCAAACTCCTTACAGACAGTGGCTGGAATTGAACCCAGGTCGCTGGCGCTGTAATAGCGTTATGCTAAATGCTACACTACCGTGCTTACCCTGTTATAGGAAAGACATCATTAAGCTGGAAAGAGTGCAGAGAAGATTTGCAAGGATGCTGCCAGGACTCAAGGGCTGGAGTTATAGGGAGAGGTTATGCAGGCTAGGACTTTATTCCTTGGAACATAGGAGATTAAGGGGTGACCTTATAGAGGTGTATAAAATCATGACAGATATAGATAGGGTGAAGCATTCACCCTGTCTATATCCTCTCACCTTAAATCTGTGTCCTCTAGTTTTTAGTTCCAGGGAAGGTGAATTAAAAACTAGAGGGGATAGGTTTAAGGTGAGAGATGAAAGATTTAAAAGAGACCGGAGGGGTAAATTCTTCACGTAGAGGGTGGTGTGTATATGGAATGAGCTACAGAGGAAGTGGTTGAGACAGGTACAATAATAACATTTAAAAGACATTTGATATGGATAGGAAGGTTTTAGAAAGATATGCGCCAAACGCAGGCAAATGGGACTAGTTTGGTGGTCACCATGGTCGGCATGGATGAGTTGGGCCAAGAGGCCTGTTTCCATGCTGTATTACTCTATATTGTCTCAACTGCCAGGCTAATTCTCCTTATAATGATATCCCAGTTTTTCATCATCCTAATTTCCTTCTGATTTACAAAGAAGCAAGAGCTTCTTGGCAGTGCTAGAAAGCCTGTTAAAATGCTGTCAGGGTGTATGGCTTATAAATTTAATGTTCAGATGCAAAGTGTTGATTAGCTTTTCTTAAGTTGGGCCAAAAAGGAAAAGCAACTGATGCAGACAGCACAACAGACAAACGCAAATCAATATCCAGCCTAGCAGTGCTTCCTGTCACCATGGGAACCTGCCTGATTGGTACCATAATTTCCTGCTTACAGACCCTGGGTCTTGGTTGTTCTAGCAACTAACATAAGCCTATGACAAACATATTAAGGAAAACACACATCACAACATGCAAACGTTCAATAGCTGTCTAGAAGCAGAAAAATAATGAAGGGCACAAGGTAACAATTTCAACTAGCTCAAGACTTCAGCAGTTAAGTGAGAGAAGATGTAGGAGATCACCGTGTGATTATTATGTGAGGGGCAAAGGCTGTCTGAAGCTGTTACATGGTGTGCATGGAAAGAAAGGGAGGATTTCAAGCCCAATGTAATCTGCATTCTTATGGCACCATTTATAGCACTAGAATATCCCAAAGAGCTTTATATCCAGTGAAGTATTCTTGAAATGTAGCCACATATATAATACAGGAAATATGGCAATTAATTTCCAAACACAAAGATCTTAGAAGCAGCAATATGATAATGGCAATATAATCTGTTTTAATAGTTGAAGGATAGATATTACCACAGGACCATAGGAAAAAAAAGACTCTTACTCTTCTTCAAATATATATATAGGATCTATTGCAGGGATTGTGCAGAGAATGGAGGGATATGGACCATGTGCAGGCAGAAGGGATTAGTGTAATTTGGCAACATTAGCTTAATTAGTTTGGCACAACATTGTGAGCTGAAGGGCCTGTTCCTGTGCTGCACTGTTCTATGTACTATTGTATTCATACATGTAAGATGAAAGACGACGCCTTTGAGAGTACTCTCTGAATCTTATGTTCAAATCTCCAGAGTGGAACTTGTGAGTCAGGGCACTACCAACAGAGCCTTGGCCTCTGGAGATTAAAAAGACAGCAGACGTAAGAGCTAAATACACAGGGCAGAGCACTAACTACTTCAAACCTCCAATGGTCAACGATCTGGGTTTTATCCTGATCTTCAGTGCTATCTATGTGCAGTTTGCACATTCTCTCTGTGAGTGTGCGTCTCTCCCAGGTGTTCTGGTTTCCTGTCACATCCCAAAGACTGGTTGGCCGGTTAATCGGCTACGGTGAGTTACTCCTCGTGTAGGTGGGTGGGAGGAGAATCATAAGGGGAGTTAATGGGCATGTGTGAGAGGATAGATGAAGGAAAATAAATGGAGGAATGAAATTACAGTGAGAGCTGGTAAAGATACGATGGGTCAAATGGCCTCCTTCTAAGACGTATGAAATTGGGGAAACAGCCATATATATGGAGAGATGCAAGAGAAATAACTGCAAATTTCCTGAGAGAAGAAATAAATGAGACCAGTAGGTAGGTCAAATTCAGAGGCAGACATGTTAAGGCTTATAAGAGAGATATCATCTTATTGAACACTCTGTGAGTCCAGAAAACAGAATCTGAAGAATGTGTTGTAAATACTTGGGCTAGGTGACTGTCAGTTTGAGTTCCACTTCGGGGCATCATCATGGCACATTGGCCGACATTTTGAAGAAGCACTGAGGGAGAGCTGCATTGTTAGAAGAGCCATTACTGGTCGACATGTTAAACGGAGTCCCTGTCTGAATCTTTCAGGTGGATGTAATAGAGCAGAAAATTCTCTCAGTCTCCAGAAATTACATCTCATCCTCAACTAACATTACTGACTGATTACTGATTTCATTTATTACACACAAATTTGTTTCTTTGTGTATCTACAGCATACTCAGAATGTAATTGATTTGATATGATGTGCTTTGGGATGTCTTGAGAAACTAATTAAATCTAAACTCTTAGCTGATTTATAAGAATCAATCATATAATTCTACATTCCCAGAACAAAGCTTTAATCACTGGGAGGCTATATTGGGAGTTCAGATGTGGAGTTCAGCAAGTTCCGATGATTTTCCATCCATTAATATTAATCTTTGCAGCCGCACTCCTGTTGTGCACTAGAAATGGGCAACACTCCACTCTAGAATTGGGAACACAAAAAATGTATTCCTTAGAACTTCTCCAAGGGTCAATGGCCTGAATCGTACTTACCTCGTGAGTGAGCCAGTGATCATATACTGTACTTTTCATGGGTCAGATGCTGCCCAACACATATGACTTCTCATTCCATCATAGGCTCACCACCATGTATGTGGCAGCTCCTGCTCATCCACAGAGCATAGCGTCATTGAGTCAAAGAGTGGTACGGCACAGAGACAGGTCCTACAGCCCACCATATCCATGCCGACTGTTGCACACATCCATGCTAATTCTACTTATCTGCATTATGTCCATAGCCTTAAGTGCCTTATGTTTATTCCCTAGTTGTACAGCACAGAAATGGGCCCTTCAGGCCAACTCACCCATGTTGACTGTCATGCCTATGTACGCTGATCCCATTTGCCCAGATTAGGCCTGTTTTCCTCTATTCCTTTCCTATCCAAGTACCTGTCCAAATGCCTTTTAAATGCTGTAATTCTACCACTTCCTCTGGCAGCTCGTTCCATATACCCACCACCCTCTGTGTGAAAAACTTGCCCCTCAGATCTCCTTTAAAATTCTCCCCCTCACCTGAAATCAATGCTGTTTAGTTTCAGTGAAGTGAATGTTAAATTTTGATTTGTTTGTTATTCTTTATTTCATTTTGTACTTTTAATTAATTTACAGAGGTTTAATGTACTTCCATCTAAATTTTTGTTTGCGTTTAGAAAAAGTCAAAAAAGCTTTTGACTGTCCAAAGTCTTTCAGCACGGTCCAAGTGCAGGCCCACCGTGCCGCAGAAGATAACTGCAGCTAGTGGCAAGGATGTGGTTGAGTCATGGGCTGACTCAAGTACAGTTCGGGCCAATAACAAGTGAGAAGGGCTAATAAAACACTCTGGGCAATGCATCAAATGCAATTTGGAAATTCCCTTTATAGGTCGGCAGTATCATCAGGAGGTTGTGTGAGGGAGTTGGCTAACTTTGGAGTTAGGGCAATAAACTATTTTATGACAAAATATGTGCACTTCCTGGTAAACTTGTAATTTTTGAGCCATTTTAAAACCATAAATGTATAAGCACAATGAACAATTTACTCAGCTTCTTCTCCAACCAGCGCAAACTGTGTTGACCAAAAGAAACATTCCTTTGCACAATATAATTTACCAAAAAGTGGCTTCCATCTCTCATCTACTCACAATCCCATCCCACAACAAAGTGAATTCTGTTCTCCTCCTACTTGCTGGTTATGTACCAAAAAACCAAAAGACCTTGACTGAGAAACTCCTCCATTCCTCACGAGCCAATAGAACAAACTAGCACTGAAACCACGCTCAGAGGCCTTTCCTCTGCTATGTCCACTGTTGCGGCGCCAGTGAAAGGAACTCAGGCCACATGGCTGTGTTTGAGAAAGCCTCAGGTATGTAAGGGATTGTTGGAGTTTATTTGAGGTGGGGCTGTGGGGTGAAAAGTGAGGGTTTTGTGTGATTGATTGATACAGGGTTGTCAGGGGGTGGAGTTGTAGAAATCAGCTTGCATTTGAAAGCAGAGGATGTGATGGTATAGAGAACACAATTGTGCCAAGTTCTGGAAGTGTGGTGTGGAGGGATTGTGGGGAGTTGGGGGAGGAGGCTGTAATCATGTGGGGTGATGGGGTGGGCAAGATTGTGAAGCAGACCCACAGCGAAACTAGCCAGGTGTGTGAAGAAGGCATGGGAACTTAAGAACATGTAAAATAGAAGCAGGACTCTGCCAGCTCCATCAGTCGATAAGATTATGGCTGATCTTTTTTTTTGCATGAACCCTAATTCCCCTGATTTCCTTAATATCTAAAAATCTATCCATCTCCATCTTGAAATACTAAGTGACTGAGCCTCCACTGCTGACTTGGGTAGAGAATTCCAAAGATTCACCACCCATGAGAGATCTTAGAGGAGAATTACCTTTAGGCAGCTCCATGTACTGGGCACTATGACAATGGATCTCAGAGGGCTGGTTCCCTTAAGAAGGGCTCAAACTGGATTGAGGAGGACTGCTTCTCTGAATACCCATGCCTTTAATATGCTGCATTATTTGACACCAATACACTTGTCTCTCTGCAATAAAGTCTGTGATTTGCAGAGAAGTGCAGAACCAGACTGCCATTCTACTAGATCTGTGCAGTAAGTAAACAATGGGCATTCTTGGATCAAGTATTTGATTAATTTCCTTTGCATAGAATGTTAAACAGTGCACCACACAGAAGAATTTTCATGCTGTTTTGTGATTCCTCTGGGAGGGTCGCAGTTACCTGGAGCTTCCCCTCTAATTTTGAATGCGTCATCCTTAAAGGCTTATTCCTGCCACCTAGTGCCCCCACTTTTGATAGCAGGAAAGCACCTGAGAGCCCACTGCGTAAATATAACAACTCTTGGCCCAGAAGTATGGACATTCTCCCCTGCACATATAGGAGACATGCCCTCTTGATATTCACAAGATCACAAGACAAGGGAGCAGAAGCAGGCCATTCGGCCCATCGAGTCTGCTCCAAGGAAAGGGAAATAGAAATGAGAAATGGGGAATGGGGGAAGAAGAAGAAAAAAAACTATTCTAATCCCAATTACCGGCCTTATCCCCATATCCCTTGATACCCTGACTATTTAGATATCTATCTATCTCCTCCTTGAACGCCCCCACTGATCTGGCCTCCACTGCTGTACGTGGCAAGGAGTTCCACAAATTCACCACCCTCTGGCAAAAGAAATTTTTCCTCATCTCTGTTTTGAAACTGTACCCTCTAATTCTAAGATTGTGCCCTCTGGTCCTGGACTCACCCACCAAGGGAAACAGCCTAGCCACATTTACTCTGTCCTTTCCTATCAATATTTTAAATGTCGCTATGAGGTCCCCTCTCATTCTTCTGTACTCCAGCGAGTACAGTCCAAGAGCCGACAAACGCTCCTCATACGAAAGCCCTTTCATTCCTGGAATCATCCTCGTAAATCTCCTCTGAACCCTCTCCAACGTCAACACATCCTTCCTAAGATGTGGGGCCCAAAACGGCACACAATATTCCAAATGGGGCCTCACTAGTGCCCCGTAGAGCCTCATCAACACTTCCTTACTTTTATACACTATACCTCTCGAAATGAATGCCAACATAGCATTCGCTTTCTTTACCACCGATCCGACCTGGTGGTTAACCTTTAAGGTATCCTGCACGAGTACCCCCAAGTCCCTTTGTACTTCCGTGCTTTGGATTTTCTCTCCTCCTAGATAATAATCTGCCCGCTTATTTCTGCTTCCAAAGTGTACAACTGCACATTTCCCTACATTGAATCTCATCTGCCATTTCCTTGCCCATTCTCCTAAACTGTCTAGGTCCCTCTGCAACCTTCCTATCTCTTCAATACTCCCTAGTCCTCCACCTATCTTGGTGTCATCCGCAAACTTAGCCACGAAACCATTTATTCCATCATCCAAATCGTTAATGTACAAGGTAAAAAGGAGCGGTCCCAACACCGACCCCTGTGGCACGCCACTAGTAACCGGTAAGCAACCAGAACGAGACCCTTTTATTTCCACTCTTTGCTTCCTGTCAACCAGCCAATGCTCCACCCATTCTGTTATCCTACCCGTAATTCCATAACCTCTCATCTTATTAATCAGTCTCTTGTGAGGCACCTTATCAAAGGCCTTTTGAAAGTCTAAATACACAACATCTACCGCCTCTCCCTTATCCACCTTACCTGTGATTTCTTCAAAAAACTCCAATAGGTTGGTCAGGCAGGATCTTCCCTTCACAAAACCATGTTGGCTAGGACCTATCCTGCCCTGCGCCTCTAGGTATTCCGTAACCCCGTCTTTGAGGATAGATTCCAATAACTTTCCCACCACTGACGTCAGACTAATAGGTCTGTAATTTCCTTTATGCTGCCTCCCACCTTTCTTATACAACAGAACTACATTTGCGACCCTCCAGTCCTCCGGAACCATGCCGGAATCTATCGATTTCTGGAAAATTATCGCCAATGCCTCTGCTATCTCTAAAGCCACCTTCTTCAGAACCCAGGGATGCACCTCATCCGGTCCGGGGGACTTATCAGTCTTTAGTCCATTTAGTTTTCCTAGCACCTTCTCCCTAGTAATCTTAACTGAACTCAATTCCATTTTGTGAGACTCCTGACTAACCGGCACATTGCTGATGTCCTCCACGGTGAAGACTGATGCAAAATATTCATTCAATTCCTCTGCCATCTCTCTATCGTCCATTATAATAGCTCCTGCACCGTTATCAATTGGTCCTATATCAACCCGTGTCTCTCTTTTACACCTTATATATTTAAAAAAACTCCTAGTATCCTTCCGAATGTTATCTCCCAACTTCCTTTCATAATTCATCTTTTCTTTCCTAATGACCTTCTTATTTTCTCTCTGCAGGTTTTTAAAAGCTTCCCAGTCTTCTGTTTTCCCACTAATTTTTGCTTCTTTGTACGCTGCCCCTTTTGCTTTTATTTTAGCCTTCACCTCTCTCGTTATCCACATTTGTGCCTTTTTTCCATTAAAAACCTTCTTTTTTCCTGGAATATATCTATCCTGCAATTTCCTTATTTCCTGTAGAAATTCCTTCCATTTCTCCTCTGCCGTCCCTCCAGCCAGCTTACTCTTCCAATCAATTAGGGCCAAGTCCTCTCTCATACCATTGTAATTTCCTTTGTTCCACTGAAATATCGATACACCAGTTATCAGTTTCTCCTTCTCAAACTTGAAACTAAACTCAATCATATTGTGATCACTGGTTCCCAGTGGTTCCTTTACCTTTAGTTCCCTAATCACCTCCGGTTCATTACACAGCACCCAATCCAAAACAGCCGATCCCCTGGTCTGCTCTTCAACAAGTTGCTCTAGAAAAACATCCCTTAGACATTCCACAAACTCCCTATCCTGAGTACTACCGCCATTCTGGATTTCCCAGTCCACCTTCATGTTAAAATCCCCCATAATTATCTTCACATTGTCACTCTGGCATGCTTTTTCTATCTCAAACTGCAACTTATCGTCCACTTGCTGACTGCTATTAGGGGGCCTATATATGACTGCTACTATTGTCCTTTTACCCTTGCTATTCCTTAGCTCCACCCACAAGGATTCCACCTCCTCTGACCCAATATCCTTCCTTTCTATCGATTTTATATCACTACTAACCATCATGGCCACACCTCCCCCTCTGCCTACCCGCCTATCCATCCTATACACTGTGTACCCCTGGACATTCAGTTCCCAATCACATCCATCATAAAGCCATGACTCGGTGATTGCCACAGTGTTGTATTTATTAACCTGTAGTTGTGCCACTAGGTCATCTACTTTATTCCTAATGCTACGTGCATTTAAATATAGTACGTTTAGTCCGGTATCTGCTATTAATTTTGTTGTACTTCTATTGTTCAGCAGATTATCCTGGCTTTCCACCTGTCTATCCTTCTTACCATCTTCACTACATACTACCTTAGACATGTTCCTATATACCTCATCCCCTATCCTAACATTCTGTATCCTAACATCCTGACTTGTTGTACTTCTATTATTCAGCAAATTATCCTGACTTCTCACCTGCCTGTACTTCTTGCCATCCTCGTTGGATTTGTTTCTATAAACTCCCTCCTTTACCTTAGCATCTTGTAACCTAACATCCTGGTTTCCATCCCCCCGCCAGATCAGTTTAAACCCTCCCCTACAACTAAATCAAACATTCCCGCCAAGATATTGGAACCTCTGGAGTTTAGGTGCAACCCATCCTTAGCGAATAGGTCATGCCTCCCCCAAAAAAGGTCCCAATTATCCAAAAATCTGAAGCCCTGCCCCCTGCACCAGTCACTCAGCCACGCATTCATCTGCCAGAGCTTTCTATTCTTCCTATTGCCAGTAACTCTTTCAGATATCAGCTCTCTATTGTCAGCATTTTCTACAAACTATTGCTTATTTCCAGTCAGGAAATACCAGTACAAAAGACACCCATCTACAATTAAACCACCACAATTAAGGCAACCAGGAAAACTATACGATATTTTTTTCTGTGTGCAGTTATAACAAAATAGAAGGCACAATAGTACTGCTAATAATAGTATCGTTCTTTTTTAAAATGAGAACTTACTACCAAATCCTTTCATCCCATTTATTTTTTGCCTCAAGTTATTGTCTGCTGGAAGTAGCTGACTCCATGGGTGCCAGATGGCTTCTGGTAAACCAACCAGATTTGGCAAATCAGAAATGTGTAGCCAGTGACAAAGCAATGTGCCAGCCTTTGAGGAAAGATGTGCAGAAAGATGCTTACAAAGATCTGGCAGTCTCTGTGGAATGAACTTTCCCTTTTCTGATGTTGGCTGCTGTCAGGTATCAGTTCAAAGGGCTCCCTGGGGTCCTTCAAGAAGCTGTCTGAGTAGCCAATCATATTGAAGAATACCAAGAAGCAGAGAGCACAATCTTCAGCTATTTTAAACATTTACAGACTGTGAAGTACAAATGAGAACATATATTTACTACAGAAGATGAGCTGTCTAAACAATCCTTTAAAAAATATGCAAAACTGCCTTCCAACCAAACCACACAGGGATAATGGTGGTGCAGTAGTTAAATTCCCAGATTAGTAATCCAGAGGATTGGATCAACAATCCGAAGGCCCTGAATTTAAATTCCACCAAAGCAGCTGTGGGAATTAAATTTTGCTAATAATCAGGAACTTATCTAAGTAATGATGACCAACAAAAAATGTCCTTCAGTGCAGGAAATCTGTTGTCCTTACCAAGTCTGGCCTGTGTGTGACTCCTGACCCACTCCATGTGGTTGATTCTTAAATGCCCTCCTCCAAGTGGCCCAGCAAGCCACTCAGTTGTACCGTTACCACTACAATCACACATAGAAGAATAGAACTGTACAGATCATCAACCCAGGCACTGAATTTAGACACAGCAAAGTCACACCCAATTCACCAATCTTGCAACATTGTCCTTACAAGCATCTGAGGACAGGGGACTAAAATCGGAGAGCTGTCCCACATACTAGTCAACAACAGCCTAACACAATTGTATTCACAGAATCTACCTTATCGACAATGTACTAGACTCCTCTATTACAATTCCTGGGTATGCCTTGTAACATAGGCAGGACATACCTACCAGGGCTGTGACACAGTGGAGTACAGGTGGGAGGAAATAGCCTTTGGAGTGCTTAGCATTGACTTCAGACTCCAAGAAGTCTCATGGCATCAGTTCCAACATCAGCAATAAAACCGCTTCCTAATTACCACCTACCATCCTCCCTCAGCTGAAGAACTAGTCCATGTTGAACAACACTTGGAAAAAAACACTGAAAGTAGCAAGAATACAAAATGTACTATGGGTGGGGGACTTAAATGTCTATTGCCACAAGTGGTTTGGTCACACCACCACTGACCCAACAGGCTGAGTCCTGAAGGTCATGTTGCCAGACTGGGTCTGTGGCAGGTAGTGAGTGGGCCAACATGAGGGATAAACCTACTTGATCTCATCCTCACTGACCTACCTGTGGGAGGTGCATCTGTCCATGAAAACATTGATAGAATTGACCACTGCACAGTACTAATGGAGACTAAGTCCTGCCTTCACACTGAGGACACCTTTAATTGTGTTGTGTGGCACTACAAGCATGTTAAGCAGGATCAATTCAGAACAGATCTAGCAGCTTAAAGCTGGTTATCCCTGAAGCAGTATGGACCATCATCAGCATCAGAAATGTACACAACAATCTATACGGCATATCCCTCACTCTATCGAGTCATAGGGTCAATCTTGGTTAAATGAGAAATGCAGAAGGATGTGCAGGGAACAGCAGAGACACGTGAGGCTGCAGATACTGGAAAGTGGAGCAACAAACAAACCCAGTCCTGTTGCAGGGTTTCAACCCCAAACGTTGACAGTTCCTCTCCCCCCACAGAAGCTGCTCGACCCATTGAATTCCTCCAGCAGATTGTTTGTTGCTGGGAGCAGCATAGGGCGAACCTAAAGATTAAGAGAAACCAGCCAGCAAAACTGCAATACCCCAGACTATATCTGTGCTAAACAGCAAAAACAGCATGGAATAGACAGAGGTAAGTTATCTCATAACCAATGGATCAGACTGAAGCTCTGCAGTCCTGTCACATTTGGTCATGAATGGTGGTAGACAGTTAAACAGCTAACGGGAGGAGGAGCCTCCAAAAATAGCCCTGACCTCAATAATGGCAAGGCCCAGTGTTTAAGTGTAAAAGCTGAAGCATTCACAAGCACTTTCAGCCGGAAGTGTCAGATTGATCATCGATCCATCTTGACTTCCTCCTGAGATTCACACCCTCCTGACTTGGAACTGTATCATCCCTTTCTTCATTGTTGCTGGGTCTAAGTCTAAGTCCTGCAATTCCCTACCCAACAGCATTAGGACTTTCACCAGGGCAGCGGTGGTTGAAGAAAGCCACTCTCCATCATCACCGAAAAGCAAGTAAGGTTGGGCAATAAATGCTGGTCTTAACAGCAGTGTCCAGGACCTGAATATTATTTTTAATAAGTTAAAAAGGTATAATAAAATACACTTGGTATTTTCTATTATTTAATTTGCATTATTTAAGATGTTTGGTAAATATTTATCTGAGAGAATTACAACTCATATACATAAAATCAGGCCAGAAAGTTTGTTAGGCATCAATTATGGTTAGTAAGTTATTAAAAATTTATTTACACCTCATAATAAGTACAGTTTTTTTTCAGAGTATCTTGGACAAATGTATTTGTAAGTAATTATCTATTAAAGGTCAATACATGATTGTTGAAATTGTGCTTGGAATTGGATGGCAGGCAAAGGGAAATAATTTGTAGGGTCCATGGGGGATAGAACAGAGTAATGGAACTGAATAGATTGCTGTAAGAGGAGCGAAACACAACCCTGATGGGCTGAGTGGGTTTCTTCTGTTCTACAGAATCTGTTCTGATTCTAAAACTGCAAAACTACTTGGTTTAGAGGGGCACTAAATTGTTAACAGCAGTTTCTGGACCTGAGCATGTAGCTGCACATGTGTACTCCAGAAGTGGTTAAGAGTTTCGTGGTGTAATGGTGACAATTTCACAGTGATTACAACCGCAAAATCCTGGCCACTTTTACAGCAGACTAATGCTAACTAAGGCCTGTGCAGCAAAAGAGAACTGAATATGTTTTAAATAAGGAAAGCATAAATGGAAAGGAAATGCAGCAAAACTGAACTAGGTTTTGATTCTATTAAAGATTAAATAAATTAAATTATTTACAGTGAACTGTTCTTCAGCTGAAGACTTGGAGAAAACAGATCATCATTGAACATCTAGTAAAGGATATGCCAGTGTAGACATTTGGCTCAGAGATGCCAAATCATTAACTTTGTTAACATTCATTGCTCATTCTTCCAGTCATTGTTAGACTACATTTCCCATTACCAAGCCAGTTCCTTCATACTTCTACTAAATTTAGTAAATAATTCTCCTAATGTTTGAATTACAGGAACAGGTTACTTTATTACAATTAAAACATCATGCTTACACGTAAGTGGCAGCCATTAACAGCTGGCATTATGTCTGTAGTACTAAGTGAACCTCATTATACCTGCTTTAATTCAGCTTAGTCGAAAACCATTTTGCATGTAGATATTTAAGTACGCATTGGTGTTTACCTCTTTGTGCTAAAACAAAAGTGCTCTGGTTGCCATGTGTCCTTTGGGTGTATTTAATACAGCTGACTCCATGACGTACGTCACAAATTTCAAAGACCTTTTAACCAGAAATTTAACTTATTTGTGCCTATTTTGCTGCACTAAGCACACAAAACAAATATTTTTACCAAGTTTTAAAAATGTTTACATCGGTTAAAGTCATGACCCATGGGAAATTGGACCAGACAAGTCCTGTCATTATTTACACCATTGTGGGTGTCATTTCCCTGTCATATCTTGCACACAGAATGATGTTATCAATGTGCTTGACATTTTTTAATTACTTACCAATGGAAATTGGTGCAACTTTCAACTTTCCTTATTATTTCTCAATAAAGCAAAGAATACAACACACTGAATGCAGTGAACCATGCATGATTAATGTGTTCCTCATTTTTATATTTTATAAATTGACACTCCCCCCTCCCCCAAGTCATTTTATTGTATTAAAAGTCTCATTGCCAGCAGCCCTAAGAAGAGAAGGATGGGTCTGTGTACTTACACCTTCTGCTTATGGATGCTCTACTTGTGACCCAAATACTACCAATGCCTGAATGGCAAAGGCATGACCACTTTGCTTCATGTTTCAGCAGGGATCTCAATCCAGACCTGTTACCCTACTCCTCCTCCAACTCCCTCCTCTCTGCCCCCTTCTCAAGGCTTTCTATTTTCTTCGATTATTTCCCCCCGCTCCTTCTCTATTTTCCCTCATCCCCATGGAGGGGATTCTTTCATGGTGTTGACTCACTTCCCATGAGTCAGTGCACAAATAACCTGGCAGCTGCCTCCTTGATTGCACAGGTCGTGTTTTTAGTTGCTTCTTAAAGGGAGGAAACCACAGGGATGATTTTTCTTAAAGTGAGAATGTCCCAACTTTGTGGGTTATTTTTGGTGAGCTTGGAATTAGCATGAGGGAGAAACTAGGCACCCATTCAACACTCCAAAAATTTTAGACAAAGTCCTATCAACTTTTTTTTTTGAATGTTGGTGGATACTCTCTGTGATGTTTTACTTACTATCCCAGAGATCGTTGACTATGGATGTTAGTTATGTATTTCCCAATGTTTATTGATGTTCTTAAAATGAGTCATAAAAGGAACAAACAGCATATGGCAGCCTTGGCTGAGAGGTAGTGCTCCTACTACTGAGTTTTAAAGTGACTCAAGATTTAGCATACAACTTAGGCCGACACTTCAGTGTAATGCAAAATGAGGGCAGCACTGCCTGAAGTGCCTTCCCTCGGATGGAATGTTAAACTGTTGTGCCGGCTGTCGTCTCAGTTGCATGATTGAGGTTCAAAAGGTCAGTATGAATATCTGGGTGTTTCTTCAACCAGCACTGCCAAAAAAATAGATTATTTGGTCCTTCACCACTTTGCTGCTCAATGACACATGCCTGTTTCATTGGCACATTAACAAGTGATCACATTTCATGGAGTCATTTACAGCACAGAAGGAGAACACCTAGCCTGTCAGGTCCCTGCTGGCCCTCTGTAAGGAAATCCTATCAGTTCAATTGACCAGCTTTATCTCTGTAGCCACACAGACAACACCCGATGTCAGGATTGAACCCAGGTCTCTGGTGTTGTGAGGCAGCAGCTCAAATGGTTGCACCATTGTGCCATTTTCCTCCTTTCAACCTCCTTTGCTCCAATGAAAACAACTCCAGCTTCACCAATTTAACCCACTTTCGAAAGTCCCTCATCCCTGGAATCATTCTTGTAAATCTTCCTCGCACCATCTCAAGAACCTTCATTTCTTTACTGAAGTGTGGCGATCAGAAATAGGTATAATAATATGGTTGTGACCTTACCAGAGCTTTATAAGGGTTCAGAATACCATGCTTTTGTACTCAATACTTATAGTTACAAATAGATCAGGAAAGATTTTGCAATGTCTGTAAAGTAAACATGCTACTCCTTGCTAAATGGTGAGGGCATTTAGGAAATTAATTCTGGAGCTATAATCCAAGTTACATGGAGGTCCAGCTCCCAGTATTGATGCAAACTCAGCAGTGGGCACAATGTACTGGAGGAAGTGGTAGGCTATGGGGATGTATCCTTCAGCCATGGATCTGTATTCCAGCAAGGGTAAGTTTATGAGAGGCATAAGATTTGAGATCTCATAATTTCTCTTGTCTGTCATAATTTCATAATTTATAAGATTAGAGTAGACAGCCAGTATCTTTCTCCCAGGGTCGAAATGTCTAATACTAGAGGGTATGCATTTAAGGTGAGAGGGGGTAAGTTCAAATGGGATGTGTGGGGCAAGTTTTATACACAGAGAGTGATGGGTGCCCGGAATGTACTGCCAGTGGTGGTGGTGGAGGCAAATACGATAGAGGCATTTAAGAGGCTTTTAGATAGTCACATGAATGTGCAGAGAATTGAGGGATATGGCCAATGTGTAGGCAGAAGAGATTAGTTCAGTTAAGCATTTAATTACTAATTTAATTAGTTTGACACAACATTGTAGGCCAAAGGGCCTGTTACTGTGCTGTGCTGTCCTATGATCTATGTTCCATGTTCAAGGAACCAATATCTTGGAAAGGAGAGAGAAAGAAACTTGTAATAAACTTTACAGAAGATCCATGCGTACATTTGAAGGACTGGTATAAGGACCAATTGGGCAAAATGAATAAAAATGACTGCCCTCAAAAAAGGTTCAAGTATTTATAAACTATACTATTTGGAATCTTAAAGATGTACATTTTTAAAACATAGTTACAAAATGCCATTAATTAATGGCACTACTGATGATTTCACCATCCAATTATTAGATGTATGTTATCCATTCAAATTGCAGCATTAATGCTCAATTGACAAGAGAAAGGTAACCGAATTTTTGATTTCAAATGGAAATGGGTGGATGTGAATGCAGAACCATAGATGATGCAGGATTTATTTAATCTGGATGCTTGGATGAAAATTGGGAGATTTATTTTCTCCGGTTAAATTGTGTCAAACGTCCTGAACAGCTTTAAATGAGGCTTAATCGGCATGAGAAGACAATTCTGTGAAAACTTCTGGATTATCAATGCCGAGAATAGCTGTAGGCTTCAGCTAATCATTGTTTTGCGTGCTAAACAGTAATTTTGCAGTCAAATTAATTACAGGAACACAAGGAAGACTGTGTAACTAGTATGAGAGCTGTCGGTTCCCTTAGATTTAGTTTACTAATCTTATCGCGGGCAGGACAGAGGTGCATTGGCAGTACATTAGAAAGCGTGATTAAAAGGGGAAAGCTGAAATTGTTCTTGTGTCAGCTGTTTTCCTTCACAGGATACTGAGTGGTTCCTGTCAGTACTAGATACCGATTGCATAAAATCTCAGCCCAGAAGTGCTTGTCAAAAATCATTTCCTCAACCAATTTGGACCTGCTGAGGTTGGGATGGCTTTGTCACATCCAAGGTGGCCTTCATTGTTCAGAGAGCGGGGGTTCAGTCGCTCTGATTATAGCAGATATCCGCACTAAAGACTTGTGCTGTTGCTTTGCCCAGTCATTAAAAGGACAGCATCCTGAACAAACTACATTGGCATATGTAAAACATTCCTACAGCTCGATCTACTGGTTCACTGCAACGTTTGCATATCAAAGTGAGCGATCAGTAGTCTCAGTAGACATTTGACCAAATATTCAACCCTAGTCCTTTCATTCTTATTGTGCTGGTCTTTTCACAAGGAATTAATTTTTTTATTGGAATAAACCCTATTTGATTTCCATACAATGCAGGATTCTTTAAAATAGAATTTGCTTCTAATTTAAAACAGCGAGGTTAACTGCACAATGAGATATGCAAATCAATTCTACAAAATCAAATGTTCTATTTGGAGAAGGGAGAACAATAGTATTTCCTTTCTTGGCCCACAATATTGAAGCGAATGTTACTTTGCCCCTTTTAAAAATAAATAATGTGGAAACATGCCTGTTTGCATTTAAACTAACCCTGTTCAGAGACACAAGTTATCAATTCTAAGCCAATTCTACTGAGTCTAAATATTCATCTGGAGGTCACTTGGTAAGTTTTGTATAATCAGCAATGATCCCCCACAAAAAATTGCTGCTCTTACTGCTGACAGAAGCATCATTAAGCGTGCAAAGATTAACGATTTATTAGTAGTGCATGCAACCTTCTCTCATATGCTCTCTCCATGAGTCTCCCAACCCACAACCTCCACCTTCCACACACCCCATTCCCGTTTATTTTCACTAATCCCATCGCGATTTAAACACTTTTTAGAGTTTGTTGATTTAATGTCCAACCCTAATTGCCTCAGAGAAGGTGGCAATGATCCAATATCCTGAACTGTTGCAGTCCATATGGTGAAGATACTCCCATATTGCAAGTGAAATTCCTTGATTTTGATCTGGCAACAATGAAGGAATGGTGTATCAATGTGTAGAATTTCTATATAATTGAATGTACATTTAGTCTTGGATGGTACAGTCGTGCACCTAGTAGAGCTGTTGCCTTAGAGATCCAGATATCTGTGTTCAATCTTGACCTCTGCTGCTGGAGCTTGCATGGTGGAGCTTGCATGTTCTCCCTGTAATCCTCCCATGTGCTCCAGTTTCCTCCCACATCCCAGAGACGTGCAGGTTAGTAAGTTAATTGGCCTCCGTAAATTGCCCTTAATATATGGATGAATAGTGGAATCTTGGGGTAGATAATGAAAATGTTACACGGATAATTAGTGGGGAATGGGATTGCTCTGTGAACCAACACTGTCTCGATGGGCTGAAATGTCCTTTTTCCATGTCATATGACATATGGTATATAGTTGACAGTTGTTTTGCTCCAGACCAGCGGGGATCGTGGTGCTTTTGTCAGCTTATCTAGTGTTATTGTTTTGATCTTTTGCAGATGGCATTTTAGTTGCTCTCTGAAGGGCTGTGTTTGCAGACTTGTGTATTCTGCAAGTTTGATGAAAATAAATAAGCTTCCCAGGGGACAAAACTTAACCTCCACTTTTTTTTAATGCTGAGATATGACATATTGGTGATGGCAAAATTGTTCCTGAAGTCAAGTAGGACTGAAGAGAAACTTTTTTTTTTCTGACAGGAAAATGGGAGGAGAAAAGGAAAATCATACAATTCTCTGCTCTAAAATAATAAGGAAAGGAAAGTGGCAGCAACAAAGGCTCAATTACAAGCGCAGGCATGGCAGAATATTGTGAGATATTGCTGCATTTCTTTGCTACAAATTACATCAAAGATGAAGATATGCAGAGGTCCATCCAATTAGTGTGATGGGAGTTTAAAGAATAACTAGTGATAAAAAATTTAAAATTTGATGGATTTGCGGAAGAATCACTTTTAACCTAAAGCCAAGTGAGATCATCCAAAAGCTTAAGTTTGTTTCCCAAAGCAATGGCTGAGTTTGTGCCAAATTAAAGAAGTTATCACATGACCATAATTATGGTAACACACTCTTGCAGATGCAAAGGGACAGATTAGTTTGTGTAATCACTGATAACCAGATTCAGGTTGTTATCAAAGGTGACTAGACCTTTGAGAATGCACTGAAAATTTCCTAAGCAGTGGAATTGGCAAGTAAAACCTGCAGGGTTTGCAAGTGAGACTGTCTGTTCCATATAACAGTGTGCCTGGGGGACAAGTGGCAAACACACTTTTCCAAAGTGAAGTGAACACCATTTTGAAAAGTAAGCAGTGTGAAAAGTGTGAAGGAAAACATAGGCCATCTGAATGCTGGATCAGGCATGAAAACTGTTACATGTGTAGTTTTAAAAGGCTACATCACCAGAGCTTGTAGGAATAACAAGAAGTAAAGGTGAGTAAACTAAAGTATTAAATTAACGAAAGGTACTCAAGATTTTTATATTTTCCAGCATTCTCACCACCTGAAGGAAAAAGATGAAGACAATAATACAGAGATAATGTTCACAATGTTTGACGAAAAATGAACTGACTGAACAAAAGTAGAATCACTGATTGTTATGAAAGTGAATGACAGAGATGTGACATATAAGCTTGATATAAGTGCAGTAGACTGAATGTTTAGGCAGGTCATCAGAAGACATTGCACCTGAATTTAAAAATTCACAGCTGGATCTGAAAACATATACAGGTAAAAATATTGAAGTAACCGGAGTTGCTGATATGGCGATGAAATACCAAAGACAAATTAAAACATGAAACATCCTCACTAGTGGCTGCTGCAAGCTCATGACCAAACCATCAGAGGAACACTCATCATATTGAGATGGTTGCAGCTGGAACATTACAGCAGGTGCTATGGAGACATGAAGAGGTTTTTGAAGGTGAGCTGGACTCATTGAAGGTCACATGAGTCAAAATCCATGTTGATTCCTGCAATCCACCACAGTTCTTTAGGTCAAGGTCAGTGCCTCGTGCAATGAAACCAAATGGGAGGCAAGGTTTCTCAGATAGAAGATGATTGAATCTGTTAAATACTCTGAATGGGCAGTATCCATTTTTCCAATGGATCCATTAGGATTTGTGGAGATTATCAGCTGACTATTAATCACATCTCGATTCTGGAATAGTATCCCATTATGAAAACAGAAGACTTATTTGCAGATTTGTCTGGAAAGCAGCAGTTCACTAAGTTGGATATGAGTCAAGCATATCACAGGGAGTATTTGAGGAATGATCTGGTATTGGTATTGTTATTGGTATTGGTTTATTATTGTCACTTGTACCGAGGTACTGTGAAAAGCTTGTCTTACAAACCAATCGTACAGGTCAATTCATTACACAGTGCAGTTACATTGAGTCAGTACAGAGTGCATTGATGTAGTACAGATAAAAGCAATAACAGTACAGAGTAAAGTGTCACAGCTACGGAGAAAATGCAGTGCAATAATGTGCAAGGTCACAACAAGGTAGATCATGAGGTCATAGTCCATCTCATTGTATAAGGGAACCGTTAAATAGTCTTATCACAGTGGGGTAGAAGCTGTCCTTAAGTCTGGTGGTATGTGCCTTCAGGCTCCTGTATCTTCTACCCGATGGAAGAGGAGAGAAGAGAGAATGTCCCAGGTGGATGGGGTCTTTGATTTTGCTGGCTGCTTCACCAAGACAACGAGAGGTAAAGACAGAGTCCAAGGAGGGGAGGCTGGTGTCTGTGATGCGCTGGTCTGTGTCCACAACTCTCTGCAGTTTCTTGCGGTCCTGGGCAGAGCAGTTGCCATACCAAGCCATGATACATCCAGATAGGATGCTTTCTATGGTGCACCTGTAGAAGTTGGTGAGAGTCAAAGGAGACAAACCAAATTTCTTTAGCCTCCTGAAGAAGCAGAGGCACTGGTGAGCTTTCTTGGCTGTGGCTTCTACGTGATTTGACCAGGATAGGCTGTTGGTGATGTTCACTCCCAGGAACTTGAACCTCTCAACCCTCTCGACCTCAGCACCATTGAGGTAGACAGGTGCATGTACACCACCCCCTTTCCTGAAGTCAATGACCAGCTCTTTTGTTTTGTTGACATTGAGGGAAAGGTTGTTGTCACGACACCATTCCACTAAGCTCTCTATCTCCTTCCTGTACTCCGTTATAGGCCGTATCTCATCGCTGTTTGAGATACGGCCTACAACGGTGGTATCATCTGCAAACTTGTAGATGGAGTTAGAGCAGAATCTGGCCACACAGTCATGAGTGTATAGGGAGTAGAGTAGAGGGCTAAGGACGCAGCCTTGTGGGGCACCAGCGTTGAGGAGAATCGTGCCAGAGGTATTGCTGCCTATCCTCAATGATTGCGGTCTGGTTTTTAGAAAGTCAAGGATCCAGTTACAGAGGGAGGTGTTGAGTCCTAGATCTCGGAGTTTGGTGACGAGCTTACTTGGGATTATTGTATTGAAGGCAGAGCTGTAGTCAAAAACAATAGTCTAACGTAGGTGTCTTTACTGTCCAGTTTTTGACTATCAACATACACATGGGGTTGTTTGCAGATAACAAACTACCCTTCAGAGTTCCATCTGCACCTATCTTTCAGAGAACTAGGCAGGGGTTGCAATGGGGCATGCCCAGAGTCACCAGATACTTGGTCACAGGAGCATCAACAGGCAAACAACCATGGAATCTGGAAAAAGTGTTGCGTAGTTTGGTAAAGACAGGCATAAAATTAAAGAGGAATATGCTTACCTTTTCGGTGAATGATGTGTAGCACTTGGGACGTTGCGTGGATGCTAAAGGGCTACATCCAGTTCAAGAGAAAGCAAAAGTCATAATGCTCCTTTCCCAGCTAAAGTGACTGAGCTCAGAATCAGAATCAGATTTATTATGGCGCAAAATGTGTTGTTTTGTTGCAGCAGTCCTGTGCAAAAACATAAAAATCTAAAGAAATCTAAAACAAAACTGAAAAAAAGTGCAAAAAAAAAGGAATAACAAGGTATGTTCATGGATTGTTCAGAAATCTGATGATGGAGGGGATGAAGCTGTTCCTGAATCATTGAGTTTGGGTCCTCAGGCTCTACCTCCTCCTGGGTGGTAGCTGAAGGTATATCTGGGATTGATGAATTACTACAACAAATCTTGCCAAATCAGTAACATTCTTTGCTCCAGTGCACCAATTCCTGCAAAAGGATGTGAAGTAGAGGCAGAACGAAGCTCAAGGAAACACTATTGTGTATTCCAAAGAATTCCTACAGTTTGCTGATGTGCTCATGCACTTCACAGCAGAGAGTTAATCTTGTGAGAAGGCTTTGGTGATGTGTGGTCCAGTGGATAGTTTGGAAGAGCCAATAGGGTTTATGTGCAGAACAGTGACAGCAGCAGAGAAAAAGTACTCTCAGCTGAATAAAGGAAGTTTAGCTGCATGTTTGGAGTGCCACAATACATTATGGATGTCACTTCACATTTACACAGATTGTTCCATGCAATGAAGCCAGTGTCTCAAATGGTTTCCCCATGACTTCAAAGATGGGTTTATGAATATGCTATTGTTTTCAAAGCTGGGAAATACCATGGAAATGCAAATGGGTTCAGTCATCTTCCATGTCAGTGACAACCAGGGAGAAGGAATACAGGGCCAAGTGCAGATGATGGATCATCTGGGTACTATGCCTGTGAGTACTGTGAAAATCAGACAATGGACAGCAAAATACCCTGTGCTGCCTCTACATTGGAAAGAAAATCTCCAATGTATTTGAAACTTTAAATAATGTTGAATTTGCTTGGTTAGGGTGGGGGGGGGGTGGAAACGTGGAGGTGATTTCAAAATGCAGTAATGTGTGAAAGGTACAAACTAATTGAATGGATATAGTTGATAGTTGTTCCCCTCCAAGCTAGCAGAGGGTCGAGGTGCTTTTGTCGGCTTATCCTGTGCCACTGTCTAGATCCTAGATACATAAAAAGTGCTGGAGGAACTCAGCAGGTCAGGCAGCATCCATGGAGGGAAATAAACAGTCGACATTTTGGGCCGAGACCCTTCATCAGGACTGGAAAGGAAGAGGGCAGAAGCCAGAATAAGAAGGAGTACATGCAGGCAGGGGACAGGTGAGTTCCGGTGATTGGTGAGTCCAGGTGAGAGGGGGTAGACAAAGGAGTGGGGGGGGGGGGAAGAAAAAGAAGAGGTGGGGTTACCGGAAGTTAGAGAAATCGATGTTGAGGCCCTCAGGTTGGAGACTCCCAAGGCAGAATATGAGGTGTTGTTCCTCCAACCTGCATCTGGCCTCATTGTGGCAGTAGAGGAGGCCATGGATAGACATATCAGTATGGGAATGGGATGTGGAATTAAAGTGGATGGCCAACGGGAGGTCCTGGCTGTGGCGGGGGACGGAGCGAAGGTGCTTGACAAAGCGTTCACCCAATCTGCGTCAGGTCTCACCGATGTACAGGAGGCCGCACTGGGAGCACCGGATGCAATAAATGACACCCTCGGACTCAGAGGTGAAGTGCTGCCTCACCTGGAAGGATTGTCTGGGACCCTGAATGGTGGTGAGGGAAGAGGTGTAGGGACAGGCGTAGCACCTAGTGCGGTTGCAGGCATAAGTGCCAGGGGGGTGATCAATGGGGAGGGACGAGTGGACAAGGGAGTCATGGAGAGAGCGGTCCCTTTGGAAAGCAGAGAGAGGGGGTGAGGGGAAGATGTGCCTGGTGGTGGTATCCCATTGGAGATGGTGGAAGTTGAGGAGAATGATGTGTTGGATACGGAGGCTCGTGGGGTGGTGGTGAGGACAAGGGGAACCTTGTCCCTGTTTTGTTGGCGGGGGGAGGGGGTGAGGGCAGACGTGCAGGAAGTGGAAGAGATACTGGTAAAGGCAGCATTGATGGTGATGGAAGGGAAACCCCAGTTACTGAGAAAGCCTCATCATGGGAACAGATGTGGCGGAGGCGGAGGAACTGGGAGAAGGGGATGTCGTCCTTACAAGTGACAGGGTGGGAAGAGGTGTAGTCAAGGTAACTGTGGGAGTCAGTGGGTTTGTAGAAGATGTCTGTGGTTAACCTGTCTCCAGAAATGGAGACGGAGAGATCCAGAAAGGGGAGAGAGGTGTCGGAGATGGACCAAGTGAATCTGAGGGCGGGGTGGAAGTTGGAGACAAAGTTGATGAAATTGATGAGCTCAGCATCTTGTGGGAATCTCATGTATGCAGACAAGAGGGAAATATTCCAACAGATCCCTGACTGGTGCCTTGTAGATGCTGGCATGTCTTTGTAACTTCTAAACTTCATTTTCTAATTATCAATTAAAAAGAAATAGAATTTATACAAGATAGACAATGCCATGAAATAAAAACAGAATGCGGGAAATACTTGGGTCAGGCAGCATTTATGAAGGGAAAAGCAGAGTCAATGTTCCTGCTTGATATCTTGTATCAGAACCAGGGAAAATTAGAAATGAAATAGCTTTAAAACTATTTCATTTTTAACTATCTGATGAAGGATTAACCTGAAATGCTAACTCAGTGTCTCCCTTTCACTCTTTCTGGTATTTTTGAGAAGTGCCAGTTGGTTCAAGAATCAAACAGTTGAAGGGAAGTAGCTGTTCTTGAACCTAGTGGTGTGGGACTTCAGTCTTCTGTACCTCCTGCCCCATGGTAGCTGCGAGAAGATGGCATGGTCCAGATGGTGGGGATCTTTGATGATGGATGTTGCCTTCTTGAGGCAGCGCCTCCTGTAGATACTACTGATGGTGGGGAGGGATGTGCCCGTGATGTATTTGGCTTAATTCACAACTCTCCGCAGCTTCTTACATTCCTGTGCATTCAAATTGCCGTATCAGACCATGATGCAACCTTGACATTCAAATAGTCTTTTCCTTAGATGGCCAATGGTTGTCCTATGCAATAGAAACATCACTGATGTTTGCCTTTGCTAAAAGGTAGCTCTCAAGATACAGAAACAAATAGACAATTTCCAGGATCTCATTGTAGACATTTATTGTTGGGAAGTTGTATTGTAGAGTGAAAGCAGGTAGGTGGAGAATGTTAGTTTCACAAATTTTAAGTGTAGCACCCATTCTCTTTTATGCTCCAGTGAATATTTGGAGGCTGGAGTGACCTTGGTTCTATATGGAGTAATTTCCCATTCATCCTGTAGATCAGCTCCACTTCTGTGGAAAGCTTGTTGGAAGTGAAGTGCAATATTAAAATATTGGAGGTTGCACTGGGATTGGGCCTATGGCAGACCTATTAGTTAGAATCACAGCTTGCATTCCATCATGCAGTGAACATTGATGGAGTCAAATTCGAAGGATTGCCAAAGTTGAGATGGATACTCCACAGTCCCTCTCAATTTACAGTTAAAATCAAAGTCAACGGTTAAATAAAAGACATGCATTATGTTGGCGTTGCTCCCTGCATTTTTCATGTGTTTGTCAGAGAACGAAGGTAATGTCCATTGCCAATCCCATTAAATGGAGAAGATCCCAGGGTACAAATCAAAAAAAGAGTGTGGAATAATTCAGTTCTGGCTAATCATTAGATTATGCCAGAAATTATCCCAATTTGTACAAATTTTTATGTGTGAATTTGGCACAAAACCAGTCATTCCCGGATTTGATTGCACCTCTGATCATTTCTGGGACAATTAGCATCCATTGGGAAATTGCCTCAGGCACTTCCGTGCAGGATTTACCTCAGTGAACTTGTCAGTCACAATCCTCATGACATCATCGCAGGTGCAGTGGCTACCTTCTGCGATTACTAAAATAAATTGGTGGACAAAAGTGCGATCTATGACCTCTGGTTATCACGCACAAAACTAAAGGACCAAACCACACAGCAAATCGACAAAGAGACATGAATTAAAGGTTCCCAGTGTGACTCCAATGTCTAACTCCCAACTTCTGCCAGAATCTTCATTGCTCTATATGTATGTGGAAGCAGTCTGCTAGACTGTTTAGACGTTGCAGTACTTCTGTGTGATGATCCATAGCACAAGATGCTGTGATGTCTGCCAAACTGATCAGCCTGTGCCTTCCAGTAACTATATCAGGCTATTGGATTGCATGCACTGGAGACTGCTGGTTCCCCTCTCTCTGCCTTTTCCCTCATCTTCATAGTAGCTTTGTCCATGAAGAGTCTCTTTAAGGTTTGACCACCTTCTCTGTAGTCAGTGTGGCAGAATGCCCAATGAGTAGTGAGCACTAGTGAGTGTGGGGAGAAAAGCAGGAGTGGGCAGGTGCTGAGTGAAGGTTTGAATGTGGAGTTCTCAATTTCAGGTGTTGACGGGGGTAAGACATTTCAGCTCCCCGCCCAGTCTGGTGCTGAAGGTGTTGCGTGTAATTGTAAGTGTGAGACTGCAATCTCCTGAAATTGAATTGAAATTGCTCCCAGATGTGACAGAAGTCTAGAGAATAAAGCTCTACAGCATACAACTTTCCAACATACTCTAGCCTAATTGGTATTCCACACATTTCTGGATATGTAATTGCAGGAAAGAAACAAATTAAACTCTCTTTTCCCATGGTTTAGAAAATAGTATTGTGCTCTTAATGGTTGGAAGAAATTCTTTTGTCAGAGATCTACTGGGAATGGCATGTTTGTTTATGCAGCAGCACGAATTCACTCTTTGAGGTGAAACCAAAGCCCTCACTCACTGGCCAAAATGATCTTCCACCTAATTAATGGCTTCCTTCCATCTGCACACTTGCCACTTCATTTAACTCAGCAGGTCAAGCTAGAGCACCAGAGCAAAGGTGGTCGGAGAATGGGGATATGGTGCGGGGAGAGGAAGCAACTCCCTGATCTGAATGTGGAAGGTTAGAGTGCAATGACTCTCACTGGGCAGAAGGCCAGTTTTGTCAAATCCCAACCCAGTAACTGAAATGAAGGTTGGGGAACAGAGCTGTGGGCGTTCCGCAGCTGGAGAGCTCTGAACAAACATTGCAGAAAGTATTTAAAGAAATGACTGCACTTAAATAAACAGTTGGACTCCATCATCTGATAAGATTCTTTTACATCGTGATGAGCAATGGCATAATTTTAGCAAAATCCAAAAATGGGGATGCAACTTACTCCATGATTAATGCCTTCGAGCAGCCAGGTGGTCTGAGTGTGTTGAAAGGTGGGGCTTCCTGTTAAAGCCTTTTGAAGTAAATATTCCATTAATCAATTTTTTTTGAGGACCCCTCCTACTTATACTAATGTTTTGGTCTCAGTATCATGAATTTATAGCTATGTCTAATTTTCAATTCCCACCAACTTAAAACTTTGAAACTATTAAAGTCATTGAGTCATACATTGGGGAAAAAGGCACAAACACATGATCTCCTTTGAAAACTCTCTTGACCATGTCCTTTGGTTTACCAAGGACTTCGACATGACGACTGGATAAGTAGGAATTGAGGTTGTTTTGACTTAAAGTTGCTCGTAATTAGGTAATAGGTGAGGTGCTGGTAAAGAGCGATCATTTTATCTACATGGCATTCATCAACCTTGCATTAATGGTATTTTCCTTACTATGCTGTAAAACTGCCCAGGAGTTGACAAGAGACTGGCTAATAAAACCAGTCAGCTCAAGGCTACTTGAATGCACATAACATTTGCAATAAGATGGATGAGTTGACAGCACTGACAGCAGCATATGAGTAAGATCTAATAGCTATTATGGGGATGTGGTTCAGGGTAACCAGGACTGGGTGCACAATATTCTAGGTTATACAACATACCAAAAAACAGACCGGAAGGGGAAGAAGGTCAGGTGGTGGTGTTAATCAAGGAAGGTTTCAAAGTGATGTTGAGTTGTGATATAGAGGCAGTAAATAGTAATGTAGAATTAGTTTGTTTTGAAATCAGGAACAGCAGGGAAAGAGGACATGGGTGGGAGTAGTCTATAGACCCCAAAATGTGACCTCTCGACAGGACAGAGCAAAATGGGGAAATATCTAGGGCACATTTGAAGGAAACTGTATTTGCATTGGGAGATTTTAATCTACATATTGATTGGATGAACCCAACTGCCATGCGGGGATATTATGGAAGAAGAATTCGTGGAGTGCTTCAGGGATTGCTTCCTAGAACAGTATGTTCTGCAACCTACCTGGGAGCAGGCTATTTGAGATTTGACCATGAGTAATGAGGAAGGATTAATAAAAGATCTTGTGGTTAAAGATACCCAGGAGGAAGCAACTACAATATGATAGAATTCCAGATGCAGTTTTAGGGTGAACACCAAAGAACCAAAACCATTGTCTTCAACTTGTTCTTCAGTAAGAGGAATCAAAAGGGACTTATTATCTAAATGGAGAGAGACCGCAAATGAGTGAGGTACAGAAGGATATAAATGCTCCAGTGCATGAATCGCAAAAAGTTAGCAGGCAGGTCCAACAAGTGGTTAAGAAGGCAGAGAGCATTTTGGCCTTTATTGCAAAGGGGTTGGAGTTTAAGAATGGGGAGGTTTTGTTACAATTCTGCAGGGTGTCGGTGAAGCTAACTCCAGGAATACTGCATCCAGTTTTGGTGTCCTTACCTGAAACAAAATCTAGTAACATTGGAGGCAAAACAAAGAAGATTGATCAGGCTAATTCCTGGGATGAAAGGGTTGTCTTGCCAAGAAAGACTGAATAGTTTGGGCCTGTATTCGGAGTCTAGGGGTAACTTTATTGAGCCATATGTCAAGGGGGCTTGACATGGTAGATATTGAGATATCTTCATGCGTGGAAGAGTTACAAACAAGGGGACATAGTTACAAAATAAGGGGCCAATCATTTAAGATTGAGATGCATAGAAATTTCTTCTCTCAGAGAAAAGTGAATCCCAGGAGTTCTCTACCCACAAAAGTGGTGGAGGCCAGATCAGTAGATATATTGAAGTTGGGGATAGGTAAATATTTGAAGGATTGAGCAATTGAGGTTATGGGGAACTGGAGCAGAAGAGGAGTTGAGACCAGCATAGCTAGGCCTTTATCATATTGAATAGTGGGGCAGGCTTGAGAGGTCTGGTAGTCTATTCCTGCTCTTATTTTCTTGTTCTTGTAATTCGAGTGCAATATGGCACCGAGTATAAGTTATCAACAACTGTTGCAAAACATATGAATTGCTTGCAGTTTTTTATGTTTGAAGCCTTGCCAGAGTATGGAGCCAAGGATATGGTCTTGTTAACAGTGATGTTGGTGTGACAGCAGCTACTGCTGGAGTTTTGCTGCCTGCAAACGTATAGGGGTCAAAGGATAACTAAATGAGTTTAGTTAGTACTAAATACAAGAAGGGGCATTGGAGGATGAAATGGTTAACTCTATAGAATACTACAGAGACTTTGTAAAGATTGGGGAATAGTGCACGATGCCATGATTTTGCTTTTAATAGTGTTGAGGAGTTGATTTGGTGCTGTAATAAGATTCAAAGGAAGAAAGAAGCTTACCTAAAGTGTAGAAAGCATGGATCGGACAGGGCTCCGGAGAGTTACAAGGTAGCCAGGAGGAAGCTTAAGAATGGACTTAGGAGAGCTAGAAGGGGGCATGAGAAGGCCTTGGACAGTAGGATTAAGGAAAACCCCAAGGTATTCTACACGTATATGAAGAATAGGAGGATGACTAGAGTGAGGGTAGGACCAATCAAGGATAAAAGAGGAAAGAGGTAGGGGAGGTCCTTAGTGAATACTTTGCTTTAGTATTCACCAGTGAGAGAGACCTTGACGTTTGTGAGGATGGCGTACAACAGGCTGATACGCTAGGGCATGTCAATGTGAAGAAAGAGGATATGCTGGAACTTTTGAAAAACATTAGGATAGATAAGTCACCAGGGCCAGACAGGATATATCCAAGGTTATTACAGGAAGTGAGGGAAGAGATTGCTGCACCTTTGGCGATGACCTTTGGGTCCTCACTGGCCACAGGAGCAGTGCCAGTTGATTGGAGGGTGGCAAATGTTGTTCCTTTGTTTAAGAAAGGGAGTAGGGATAACCCTGGGAATTACAGGCCAGTGAGTCTTACTTCAGTTGTGGGCAAATTACTGGAGAAGATTCTTAGAGACAGGATTTATAGGCATTTGGAGAAGCATAGGCTGATTAGGGACAGTCAGCATGGCTTTGTGAGGGTCAGGTTGTGCCTCATGAGCCTGATTGAATTCTTTGAGGATGTGACAAAACACATTGATGAAGGTCGAGCAGTGGATGTGATGTACATGGATTCTACTAAGGTGTTTGATAAGGTTCCTCATGGAAGGTTCCTCATTAATAAAGTCAGGAGGCATGGGATCCAGGGAAACTTGACTGTGTGGATTCAGAATTGGCTTGCCCATAGAAGACAGAGGGTTGTTATAGATGGAGCGTATTCTGCCTGGAGGTTGGTGGTCAGTGGTGTTCCGCAGGTATCTGTTCTATGACCCCTGCTCTTTGTGATTTTTATAAATGACTTGGATGAGGATGTAGAAGGGTGGGTTAGTAAATTTGCAGATGACATGAGGATTGGTGGTATTGTGGATAATGTAGAAGGTTGCTGTAGGTTACAACAGGTCATTGATAGGATGCAGAGCTGGGCTGAGAAGTAGCAGATGGAGTTCAACCTGGAAAATTGTGAAGTGATGCACTTTGGAAGATCGAATTTGAAGGCAGAATACAAGGTTAATGGCAGGACTGTTAACAGTGTGGAGGAACAGAGGGATCTTGGGGTCCACATCCATAGATCCCTCAAGGTTGCCACACAGGTCGATAGGGTTATTAAGAAGGTATATGTTGTGTTGGCCTTCATTAGTCGGGGTATTGGGTTCAAGAGCTGTGAGGTAATGTTGCAGCTCTATAAAACTCTGATTAGACCACACTTGGAGTATTGTGTTCAGGTCTGGTCGTCTCATTATTGAAAGGATGTGGAAGCTTTAGTGAGGGTGCAGAGGAGATTTACCAGGATGCTGCCTGGATTGGAGAGCATGTCTTATGAGGATAGGATGAGCAAGCTAGGGCTTTTCTCTTTGGAGCGGAGGACGATGAGAGGTGACTTGATAGAGGTGTACAAGGTAATAAGAGACATAGATTGAGTGGATAGTCAGAGACTTTTTCCCAGGGTGAAAATGGCTCACAAGAGGGGGCATAATTTTAAGGTGATTGGAGGAAGGTATGGGGGGGGATGTCAGAGGTAACACTTTTACACAGAGAGTGGTGGGTGCGTGGAACGCACTGCCAACAGAGGTGGTGGAGGCAGATACATTAGGGGCATGTAAGAGACTCTTAGATAGCCACATGAATGATAGAGAAATGGAGGGCTATGTGGGAGGGAAGGGTTAGATAGATCTTGGAGCAGGATAAAATGTCGGCACAACATCGTGGGCCAAAGGGCCTGTACTGTGCCGTAATGTTCTATGTTCTGTGAACTCAATTGGAGAAATTTAGATAAGGAGTTGTAGCGAAAATTGGCATGAATTTGAGATTTGTCTTTTTCTCCAACAATCCCGAATAATGCAGTTAAAGGATTTGGCTTAAAATTTATTTTAAAAAGTACGGAAAAGGTTTGAAATACCTCTATCCAGTATTTTTCCAGACTCGGACATGACCAAAACATATGAATTAAAGAAGCCTCTCCATTATTGCATTTGTCACAATAAGGAGATATATCTGAATAGAAACACGATAACTTGTCTTTGGACATGTGAACTCTATGGACCAATTTAAATTGAAGGAGAGAGTGACGTGCACATAATGATGAAGTATTAACCAGTTTAAAAATTAGATTCCAAGTTTCCTCAGAAATCGAAATCTGCAGATCATGTTCCCAAGCATTTTTAATTTTGTCTAAAGAGACCTTATTCGTTCCTGATAGTCTACCATAAATCTTAGATATTGAAGCATCATAAAAAGGCTTTAAATTAAAAATTACAGCTAGTAAGTTCTTATCAGGACTTATAGGGAAAGTATGTACTTGAGGTTGAAGAAAATCTCTAATTTGCAAATATTGAAAAAAGTGAGTTTTGGGCAAATTATATTCAGTTGACAATTGTTCAAACGTTAAGAAATTTCCTCCAACAAACAGATCCTGAAAACAAGTAATACCCAATCTATCCCATTCTTTACAAGCTATGTCAGTCATAGAAGGTTTAAAAAAAATTAGCAAAAATGGGACTAGACAAAGAAAATCTCAATAAACCATAATATTTTCTAAATTGTAACCAAATCCTCAAAGATATAATTCTGGAGACTTACACATATTGGCCTTCATTTCTCTTATAGCTAGGAGGGGTGTATTGCTTAAATGGAAGGAGACTACTCCCCCCACTCATGCTCAATGGTTACGGGATGTTATGTCATATCTAAATTTAGAGAAGATTCATTGCTTTATTTCTGGATCTATTCTGAACTTTCAAATATTATGGCGACCTTTTTTGAACTACTTTCAAAACCACTGATTTGGTGCTTGAAGTACAGATATTGGCCAATACTACTATAACTTCAGGATGTTACTAAACAGCTTCGGTTTTGGTAGTGGGGTTAGATTTTTTTAATAATAAAATTATTCCAATTTACCAATACTAATTAGTTATCATTTTTGTTTATTAATATGAAACATTGTGATTTTTAGTGTGATTCAATACAATCTATTTTGTAATATTTTGTTTTTTTTTCTCTTGTTTCAGGTACTTTGTACTTTTTATTTGGAATTAATAAAAATATTGAAAAAGAAGAGATTGGTTAACATTTAACGTCTTTAGAGATTAAAAAGATGGGAATGGACCAAATAATTTACCAATCTAAATGTCTAAGACTGCAGATTTAATTCTTATGGGAAGTGGACAGTTGTCTCATGGACTAAAGTAGTTCAAGACAGTGACTCATCATCTGCTTTTTAAAGCCATTAGAGTATGTCTAGAAATGCAGGTCACGCCCGTGACCTCTTCATCCAAAAGCTGAATTTAAAAAGGCTTTCAAAAGCCCCTGAATAATAATTTCAGCATATAATAGAAACACGGTTTATCTTAGACATTGTAAATTAATAACCCTGATCACTGTTTGATACAATGGCCACCTTGAAGAGCCATCACATCTCACCATGTATCCCCAGTTTATTAGCTCCATCATTCTAATAACTGGAATTATGTATCAATGATAATGTTACTTAACTGGCCTTAAAGCATTGTGGAAAGCCTGAGGCAAGAATTCCATTTTTTATCTCTCTCTCTAGACATTCCGTCACCATCTAAATTCACCGGCTGAGTACTTCCAGTATTTTCTGCTTTTATTTTGGATTTTCAGCATCTGCAACATTTTGCTTCTGCTTTAATCTCCATATATTGATTCAATAATGTAATGAAACTGAATGGCAAAGGACCTTTACACTGAAAGTATATCATTTTTATCCAGTGAAGAATTGCAGGCATCCTCAAGTATATCAGTTGCCCACAATTCTTCACTGGATAAAAATTATACTACATCCAGGAAGAACAACTACTTTTACAATGAAGGCAATTTAAAATTGCATTCTGCTATTTTGTCGAAGATTTATTAAAAAAATTCAGAAAGGGAAAACATATATTGGAATTTTGAAATATTTATGAGGGAATGACAACCAACAAGTATATAAAATTAGATTTTAGCAACAGAGTAATTGTTAAGTAATAGTTATGGTTTAATACCTCAATCAAATTTTCACTCAATCCTCACTTCAAGATTTTTTTAATGCAAACGTAGCTGGTAAATATCAGGCATTCTTCCAGCCTATAATTTCTGAAGCAAACGCTGAAAAAGGTTACAAAACCAGCTCTCCGTGCGGAGGAGCAGGGTATCACTGATTTGTGAGTTCAACCTATCATCCGTGCAGTTGATGCTGCAGGTTTCCCTCCATTATAACAATTAGGACTGACAATCTCAGTTCTATTTTTATACTGCAGGTTTCAGGCCATTATGAATATATACATTAAAGTTGGGGTGTGTGTTTGCAGCCACCGGTGTGGGTGGCGGGTAATGGTTCAAAAAAACGGAAAAGCATCTATAAATATTTTTAATTACTCCTTTTTATAATTCACAGGCGCGGTTCAAACGTATCACTTACGTTGGATATGAGTACCTTGGGAAATGTTGAATCATTCAGTATTGCACCTACACCCCGTGAGAAAATATTTCTGGAGTATCTACAGACTGCCAGCCGGGTGTTAACCAGATTACAACTAAAAGAAATAGTAGCAAGTGCCCAGTCCTTTCAAGCTGAATTCATGGTATGAATCTCTATGCAGTAAGTTGTGGTTTTGTACCCCAGTTTGCGCATAAAATTTGTAACTGGTATAAAAAATCTTGCCTAAATTTCATAGAAGTGACAAGAACCAATTTTAGTCAAAGATACAATTTGGAATGATCAACCAATAGATTACATTTTCATAACATGTTGTTCTGAAAGATAATTACTCCTTGTGTTTAATCTCCATTATATTTAATATCAATGTTCTGGAGATGGAATGTGAATATAGAACACAAAACTCAGGCATGGTCAAAAGTCCTCACGTTCATGAATTTTAATCTATATTTAGACAGTCTTGCATCTGATCTTCAAGTATTGTCAACCTTCCTTAATTATGGGAGCAGAAAAATGTAAAGAAGTGATTGCAAGGTTCCAAGCACCAGTGTGCTATTATACATGCAATGTGACAAATGTCTGTGCTGTTGCTTAATAGTTTGTGTGTTGCACATATCACGGAACCCTTATTGCCTATATTCCTATCCTGTTTTGCATAAATTCAAACAAATTCCACATTGTGAGTGAGGGAAAAGCTGCCCACAAGTTGACTATTAATTCTATATTTAATTCCATGTTGCAGCTAATGACACAAGCTGCACTATATTTGAAATCACAAGGGATATATCTCCCAGTAAGTTAATACTCAAACCAATGTTTACAAGTTCCCACGGAAAAGTTTCACCTGGTATTCCATACAGAGGATCAGATTATTGTGAAGGGGCAAAAGGAGAAAGAGCACTTAGAACATGGGTTCAATATTTCACTGCAGATGACACATGGGATCAACCAAAATATAATGACAGAATTTTTTATCTGACAACAACTGCGTCCTTTTTTTGCTTTGTGGTTTGTGGTGTGCTAAGCATATTGGAATTTCTGATGCTTCTGTCTTTTTTTTTAATTCCCTTCAAATAACAGGAAATTCCCATGAATTTTGTGAATCCCAAAGAGCTGAGTATCCCGTGTCATGGAACTAAGAATAGATATAAAAACAATTTTGCCAAGTAAGTTCACCTGTTATACAATTCTTCATTTGCCATTCAAATGCTCATTTGTTTATTTTACTCATATTCAAAGCCACATTAATCAGCCTGTGCTGATTAGTAGAATGCATAATGCAGATGTCTGCATTCTAAATTAACTCATGTTTTAAGTTAGAGCCAGGAGAAAACTTCAAGGACCAGTGAGAAGCATGAACATTGATTACCACCTTCTGTACCAATTACTAACTCCCTTTACTCATTAGGTGACAGAAGCAGAGCACTGTGGTTTGAAGGGAGGATTAAAATGATAGTTGTGATTTATACAATCAGGTCAAGAGAAATTCTTTCCACAAATACACATGTAAAATTTCCCTTTGGCATTATACCTTGAACTATCAGGACAGAAAGTTCAATCATAAAATAATTCAATTCAAAATATATCTGATAAATGTAATTTTAGAGTCCATAAACTTGTACAGAGATTAAAAAAAACAAATGCATTGTGATGCAATAATGCAACTAGTGTTATTTATGTATAATTTTTTACCATGATACTACACCTTACATGCAGAGGTATAAGCTGCATATATATTGCACAGTTCAGTTACTGCCTGTTGAGAACATCTTAGTCCTTCTGCCCTGATGATATCAAGTCCAGCACATTCCAGTTACATAAGTCCCAGATATTCATTAGGCATGCCTAATGGGCATTAGGACTAAAACAATATTATTGCCTCAGTAAACCAGATTAGTTAAAGGAGTAAGTACACAGGAACTGCTGGGTTTTGACTGATGGAAATAAAAGGATGTCGATTCACTATTATCCACTGTTCAACATCAAAATCCACAATGGGATGGAAGAAGTCTTGAAATAAGGTGGGAGAAGTTTTCATGTACTCCCATTAGTGTGACAGAATTTTATTGTGGAAAATAATATTTCAAACTAAGACATTTATAACGCACCTTCAGATAACAGGCCGGGTGGCACAGATGGTTAGCCAGTTTTTCTGTTGAGAAACCTCAGTAGGCTGCAGTGTGTGTCTCAGCATGTTCCAGACTTCTGCACCTGAACACACCAGCACAGGATATACCAGAGATTAGATGCACACTGAACTCACCTTTAGTTCCACCCTGGATTTGCTCCTGGCTCTAGAGTGCTCTAAAAGGTATTGAGCTGAGGGGCCAAATACACTTTGTACCTGGTCCTTCAGCTGAATGTCAGTTATAGTTGGTGCATCAAGTGCAGTCATATTCTTTTCAATGGGGTCACATATCATACTAAGAAGGAAAGTGAGGATACGTTTCTAAAAAAACTAATCTACATAAGGCATTTTAAGTTGATATATTTTTTAATACTTTACTAACATTTTAAAATTTTTATAATCATTTCAATGTACAAGCTGAACTGTCAGAAAGCCGTCAAGGTGGTTTGTGGGAAACCCCTTAGTTTCCATTGCCTGTGATCTTGTCATTGCACAGCCAGAAGAGAGGCTGGTAGGATGATGGAACTGTCCAGACACAAAATATAAGTGCAAGTGTGGGGATCCTGTGATAGACTAATGCCACGTGCCCAAAGTGCTTCATGGGAATGTAATCGGACAAAAATTGGTGTTGAAACAAAAGAGATAATGGGAACAGTGATCAAAAACAAAGTTATAAGCAGTGTCTTAAAAACAGAAAGGGGTCTGGAAAGACATATACCTAGAAATTCAACCCTAGATAGTATCACTGAATGTGCTATGTAACAGCAATGCGGGTTGTACTCTGCTTCTGCAACTCAGCTGCATTGAAGTCATTGGAATTGAATTTTGGAAGCAGAGAGCAATGTACAACCACTAGTATGTGGTGTACCATCTAGTGGGGATGAATTCCTCGGTAAAAGTTGCTTAGAGTGATAATTAGTGAGCTTGAAGGCTAGAGGATTGATAGGGAACTTCCAAATGATGGCAATGGAATGAAAGATAGTTATATTCCATGTTTTATTTGCTCATTTTTTGTAATCTGGTTTCCTTAAAAGGTAGGATTTGTAAATAGCTCCCATCCTTAATTATATCTTTGGATATTTAGGAAGCCTTTACATCTAGAGAGAAGAAATATTAACATGGCTTAATGGACACAAGCCATTTTCCATTTTAGGACCTCACAAATGTGCTCCAAAGTGCAGGGTTCCCATGAGTGAAACTTAAGGGATTGGCTCGTTCTATCACCAAATCCTTGATTTGATTTGAGCTCAAGTATACTGTATGTAATATGGATCATACCATTATGGCTCCAAAATGCCTTCACAGATACAGTCAGAAGTGGTCACACAATTATGCTTTCTGCTTTGAACTGCAATGGAAATGAATGTAAAATAATCAAATGATTCAATACAGAGTTCAATCATGGAAGAGGATAGTAATATCTTCACATGAAAACATTGACATGGCATTTTGGACAATGAATCCAGATTTTACTTACTTATCACAAAACAGATTGTAGCCATTTGCTTCATCAGGCCCATGCCACCACGCTGCTGAATAATGTTGTCAGTTTAGTTCCCAGTAATCTCACAATTTACCTGTCCATCCACTCCCTTTTCATTCTATCGCCACTTACCTACTTCAGGGGTAATTTATAGTAGCCAACTAACCTAGCAACATGTCTTTGGGATGTGAGAGGAAACTGGAGCACCCGGGGAAACCCAGCGGTTACAAGTTGTAATAACAACTGTGTCTTTCATGAAAATGACTAGCAATATTTATTTATAATTAATGGTTTCAATGCTTGCTTATTCTTCAATATTCCTTCATTCTGTATCACTGCAGCCTCCTGGATTAAGGAAGGAGTATAACACCTAATTGTTTTTGAGGTTGAGCAGTTTCCTTGGCGCATCAGTATTCAGTGCCCTGTTGTAGGATAAATTATTTCCTGGATCAAAAGCTAATCAATTCCATGGGCTGAGGAAATTTAGAAGCTTTTTGCCACATGGTGTTTCTATTTTATTTGTAAACCTAAAGGAGAAGATAGATTGTGTGCACTTATTTTGAATTAAACAAAATGCAGATTTGGCACTTCAGTAGCACCATGTGTGTCCTCCATGGATATACGTAGCATTGCATAGTCAGCCAAGAAGAAGTCTTTCTGAAGTACGTCTGTTGCTCAGCTTTGGTTTTCTGTTGTTTGATGAATTTTTGGGTGAATTAGAGAGACATCTTTCTACATTCAACCTCTGATGAGATTTTATTTTGTCTTGGTATTGAAAGACAAATAAGAAGATAGCAACTGTTGTTGTGGAAAGTTTGGCGGAAGCAACAATAGAAACAGAATCACTGGACTAAAATTGCTACTGTTTTTTCCTTCACACATACGCTTCAAAAAAACACTGCAAAGTTTCTTTTGAATTGTTGGGTTGAACAATATTTGGACCAATAGGCATGAGTTTCTTTCTGTAGCTATTCACTCACCAATCGCTGTAAGTTAAACGTGTGATTTAATCTTAAAAGTAAATAAATTACATCTTTCTACGTAGACAAGATGATAATCAGAAACAGTTTGCCAAATCATATGTAATCACAAAACAGCCAAAGAAATAATAAAAGATTGGAGATGCAGTGTAAATCATTCTTATATTACTTACAAGCAAATGAATTGCTTTGCTTTTCAACTGGAAATCAACTTGACTGAAGTAAGTACTGCTAAGTGAATTTCCCAGCCCAGGAAATTACTTTTCCTGTTGCTAATTCCTCTGAGAAAGCATCTTTCACTGTTTTTTTCTTTTGGCTACACCTTCTACCTATTGTATACGACTCCTTTTCTGCTGACATTTGCGTCAGCCATATCACATGATTAGTGTGCTGCAGCCCCTATTGAAGTGTTCTCATCTCTAACCTCTGGGCTTTATTTAAATATAGAGAAGGATGTCAGGGTTTAAATTTGTGCTCCTGGAGTATGCACTGGGGACTTAAGTGCGGATGTCAGAGGATTCCACAGCACTCTTCCATGAAATAAATACAGGCTGAATACTTCTAAAGAGTTGTATATCCATCTTGTTTTTGTTGTCTGATATCTTATAGTTTATAAAGTCCAACGTTAAATTAAATTGAGTAGGTGTTTTTAGTTTGGACTGCCGTAATGGCAGGGATTATATAGTGGGTTTAAATATGAATAACAGAAAGTGAAGAGGAAGTGAGGAATAATGAGTGCATAGTGTATGGGTGTGCATAGCAAACCTGGAAGGGGAAAAGGATTTGGGTGTGATTTTTGACCATTCATGAAAAGTGCCCGGATGTTGTGAAGCTGTTTAGCAAGGCAATTCAAGAACAAAAATGCATTTTGTGGCTTTGCTTACATTTTAAAGAAAGACAATCCTAAAGCTGTTTGGGCTATTTGCACCCATGATTAGACCAAAAGAGACTTTGGATTAAAGATAGTATTAGCATATTTCATCCCTCATGATGCCCGATCTGACAGAAAGTCCTCTATTAATCCCTGCTTTCATGTATGCGAATGGTCTGCATTTTGCATTTAATGATTCTGATCACTAATGAGTTGGTGCCATGTCTGGAATAGCAACAGAATCCCAACCACATACCCGGGCACCTGTATAATCTATGTCATGTAAAGCTGGTAAATGGCATCACCATTGTGCTAAGCAGTACGTGGAAGAGCAAATGAAACCATGGCAACTGTAAAGACTGATGCCCTTTGAATAGGAACAGGGTGCTGATTTAACTGCTACCCTCCCTGGTGGTATGGAGCAGTTTTACAGTCACAGATGAGTAAAGAATGGTGATGCCATGTGGAAGAAGACAGTAGTGAGTCAAACATTTCCCAGAAAAATGACTCCATTGACTCTATCTCCTCATCTGTCTCCAACTAAGTCATAATACAACTGTGGCATGATGCCTAAAACTGATGTCATCATGATTGGATCAGCAGAATTCAGCATAAGCATTTGCAGCAACGAGAACCATATATGTGTATTTTTAGCAATAGTAACTCATATTATTTTAAGAGAAGGTGCACCTAAATTGGAGCTTTGGAAGAATAAAATCTTACAGCATGGAAACAGTCCATTCGGCCCAACTTGTCCACGCCAGCCAGCGGGCACCCTTCTGTATTAATCCCATCTCCCACCACTATATGGAAAGAATTCAATCCCATTGGTGAGACAGGATCAGTCCTTGACAAAGCTATGTTGGTTGTCTCCAATTAGTCCCCGCCTTTTCAAGTAATCATTAATCTTCTGCCTCAGAATTTTTCCAGTATCTGTCCTACCACTAATATTGGGGGTAAAGGAAGGCATTGAGAAGCAGGGAGAGATTAATGAGTGGTTGGGTGTCGTGAATGGTTGGGGAGCAGGAACTGTTGGGAGTGCGAGTAAGGGGAAGTGGAGTGAGTTTTGTGAGGAGTAGTTAGTAGGGGTTTCAGGGAAGGGGATGCGTTAGCAGGAGCGAGGAATGATTGGGTGATGGTGCTGGAGAAAGCAGTGGGAGACAGGGGAGAGGAGGAGGAAGGAGGGATTTAGGAGTGGTGAGGTTTTGAGGGGAGAGGGACTAATAACATTGTTTGTCTTCAAACTTTGACTAACATTGTATCAGAGGTCTTGAATGCACAAAACTCTGATGTTCACCTTGCGTGCAGCTTACATCAGCTTTTGTAGTTTTTTTCATTGTTCAGGATCTGGGCATCACTGGCTAGACCAACATTTATTGCTCATCCCTAATTGCCCTTCTGATGGCAATGGTGACCTCCTTTCTTGAACAGCTATGGAGAAGGTACTCCCATAATACTGCTGGGGATGGTTTAAATTCTGTGACGCTGAAGTGATATCCGTCATCAGGATGGTTTGTGACTAGGAGGGGAACATGGAAGTGATAATATTCCCAAGTGCTTGAAGCCCTTGTCATTCCTGTCGGCAGACACTGCTTTTTTTGGGAGGTGCTGTCCAAATAGTCAAGGTGGACAACACCTCCCAAAATAGGAGTGTCTAGTTTGGGAGGTGCTGTCCACCTCGACTATTTGGACATTTTGTAAATGGTGCCTACTGCAGCCACTGTGCACTGTGGAGGGAATGAATACTAAGGGTAGATAATGTGGTGCCAGGCAAGCAAACTGCTTTGTCCTGAATGGTGTTTAGCTTCTTGAGAGTTGTTGGAGTTGCATTCATCCAGGTAAGTGGAGACAATTCCATCCTGCTCCTGACTTTTGCCTTGTGGATAGTGGAAAAGCCATGGGGGAAATGGGAGAGGGGTGAGGAGGTGAGTTTTTTGCCTCAGAATACCCAGCCTCTAACCCCGCCCTTGCAGCAATTATATGGCTGGGCCAGTTGAATGTTTGCTCAGTGTTCACCCCAAGGCTAATGTGGATGGGGGAACTTGGGAATGGTAATACCATTGAATGTCAGAGGTGCATGTCTAAACAATCTTGTTGGAAGTGGCCATGGCTTGGCACTTATGTGGCATGAATGTTACTTGCCACTTATCAGCACAAGACTGCATGCTATTTAGCAACTGGCTGAAGACTGGCTTCCCATGATGGGGGCCTTAGGAAGAAGCCGAGATGGATCATCCACTTGAAAGTTCTGACTGAACGATATTGTGAATGCTTCAGCCTTGTCTTTAGTGCTCACATACCAGGTCCCATCATAGTTGGAGATGGGGATGTACTTAGAGCCACCTACACCCAATAGTTGTTTAATTATCTACCAGTATTCACAGTCAGTAAGACTGCAGAGTTTTGATTTGATCCGTTGATTGTAAAATTGCTTCACTTTGCCTATTGCAAGTTGCTTTGCTGTTCGGCACACATGTAGTCTGGTGTTGGAGCTACACCATGTTGGTGTATCATTTTTAAGTAAGTCTGATGATGCTTCCACCATGCCCTCGGCACTGCTCATTGAACAGAGTCGTAATGGCAGAGTGAGGGATGTTTAGGGCCATGAGGTTACAGATTGTAGTGGAGTATTTTTTCTGCTGTTGCTATTGGCCCACAGCACTTCATGGATGGCCAGTTTTGGCTACCAGATTTGTTCTGAGTCTCTCTCATTGAGCACAATGGTAGTGCCACTCAACACAGTGGAGGGTCTCCTCAGTATGACAGACACCCTCTTCTGTTACAGACACCCGCAAACATCACAAGACCCTTTAAGGAAATTTAGCTGCAGCACTCTTTTAGTTTATAAAAGATTTGCATCCTTTTTTTTTCCTGAGTAGTGGCTTTTTCATAATGTTGTTTCAGACACCAGAGAATTGAAAACTGGATGATTTCCCTATTAGATGGGCAATCTGAAACACCGGTGTGTAGTCTGAGCAGTAAAACTGCAGTGCGGACCAAGTTTATCATTGCTTGACTGATGATTAGTAAGGGTGAGTGCTATTTTGATTTTGAAACCACAGCAATAATTAACAGCAATGGAAATCTACATTTAAAGGTCAACTTCTTGGAAGGCTCAGCTGGGCAGGAGTGATGCGGGTGAGAGGGGACATTGTCACTGGCTTCAGCCTTGCTGGACCAAGGACGTAAAATACAACACTGCCCTTCCTGTTCCTGATCCTTTAGCTGCCACCTCTGCTGGAAATGCAATTTGGCACATTTAGTGACAAGAGGATAGAACTAGGTTTTAATGCTTCCAACCTCAACCCCACCTCAACAGCTTTGTCGCTTGCTGACATTAATTTCACAGAAATGGAGACCGATGAGTTGACAGCACACATGAAGATCTGCGCCAGCTTGAGCCATGGACTTGAGTTTGATGGGGAAGGAGTTAATTAAATTGGAACAATTTAACCAATAGTTGTCATTGGTGATTAACTCACGGTGGCTTTTAAGATCTGTTCTTTCCTTTGAAAAGCAAACGTCCACAGTGTGAAGTGTGAAAGGGTTGGATAGATGTTAGAAATGAGAATTGTGGACAAATGTATTTAAGCAAAAATGACCTCAGTCGATTTGAAAGTGTACCTCACCCACACAATCAAGTCTGAAATGTCTCTTCCTGTCTGTCTTGTGGTTTTCTGCTGTTTTTTTGTTTAAACTGTCCTGATAAAACTTCTGAGAATATTTTGTTTTTTTGCAATCTGCTAACAAATCTTTTTTGAAATGTCTGTCAAAGATAGTTCCATTTATGACTTCTCCGTAATTTTGTTATTGTATACAACAAAGAGCACTTGATCAAATTCGGAATTTTAAAAGTGTGCCGACATGTGGATTGTAGTGATTCAATATGACATACAATGTAGAATGGTTGAAGATGCCTGCTGAGTGGAAGTAGTACCATAAATTTGGTGATAATAATCAGCTTAGCTCTCCTAATTGGTTAGTTGAGAAGGGATTGGCCTTTGGAAAACTGATCTGCAAAAGCTTGCATTCAATCTCAGGCCTGTGCTGAATTATCAAACCTCGGGCAATGTGATGACCAGCTTGCTATAACGACCTCAATTTCTTGGCTAAGGAAGGGACAAGATATTAGCCTTAGCTTTTGTTGCCAGTATATCTTCATGGACTGTGTAGACATTTGGTAAATACATTTCCTCCATGTATGTGATGGAAACAAATCGTAAACCTGCTAGTAATAAATTAATGGTGATTAGATTCATGTTACTCCCAGAGAAAATCTACCTTCTCCTCTTCCCTGACTTTGCATCTGAGGTCGGAATTGAATGTGGCAATCATGCTACCATGATCAAAAAGCCATTGTAAACAGGTGAAAATGGCACTTGGTCAACATGCTGGTTACCAGTTATTATCCTAGCACAATGTTTTCAGCAGATGAGGGTTAAACACAGGAATTCAAAAGTAATCAAGAAAAGGAGATCTATTAACATTTGCTTCTTCCAAAGTGATGAACACTATACTACTGGAAGGGTAATCAGGTAGAAGATTGGAAGCTGGAAAAGGCATTGTTCAGTTTAAATGCTGAAGTTTTGGGATAGGTTATGTAAGTCTGGTTTGCATTCCTTGAATTTGGAAGATTGAGGAGTGATCCATTGCTAACAAGTAGGGTAGATACGGAGAACAAGGAAGTTATATGGGAGACAGGATCTACCTGCATTTTGAAAGGCAAGGACTGATTAGGAATAGACAGCATGGCTTTGTGCATGGGAAATCATGTCTCACAAATTTGATTGAGTTCTTTGAAGAGGTGACCAAGAGGACTGACGAGGGCAAGGCGACAGACATTGTCTACTTGAAGTTTAGCAAGGACTTTGACAAGGTCCCCCGATGGTAGGCTGGCCCGGAAGATTAGATCACATGGGATCCAGGGTGAGCTAACCATTTGGATACAAAATTGGCTCGGTGGTAGGAGTCAGAGGGTGGTAGTGGAGGATTGTTTTTCACAGTGGAGGCCTGTGATCACTGGTGTGCTGCAGGAACTCTGCTGAGTCCCCTGTTATTTGTCATCTCCATTAACAATTTGGATGGCAATGTAGGTTGCACGGTTGGTAAGTCTGTGGATGACACCAAAATTGGTGGTATAGTGGACAGTGAAGAAGTTTATCTAAGATTATAACAGGGTCTAGAGCAACTGGAAAGTGGGCCAAAGAATTTAATGCAGACAAGTGTGAAGAGTTGGATTTTGGGAAGTTAAACCAGGGCAGGATTAACACAGTAAATGGTAGGGCCCTGAGGAGTGTTGTTGAACAGAGCGACCTTGGGCTACAAGCACATAGTTCTCTGAACGTGGCAACACAGGTAGACAGTGTGGTGAAGAAGGCGTTTGGTACACATGGTTAGGGCATTGAGTATAAGAGTTGAGACATCATGTTACAGCTGTGCAAGGTGTTGGTGTGACCGCACTTGGAGTATTGTGTGCAGTTCTGGTTGCCTAGCTATAGGAAGGATGTCATTAAACTGGAAAGGATGCAGAAAAGCTTTGCAAGGATGTGACTGGGACTGAACGGCTTCAATTATAAGGAGAGACGGGATAGGCTGGAAGTGTTTTCCCTGGAGCGTAGAAGGTGACCTGAAAATCATAAGGGGCACAGATGAGATGGATTGTCACCGTGTTTTTCCCAGGATAGTGGAATCTAAAACTAGAGGGCATAGGTTTAAAGTGAAAGAGGAAAGATTTAAAGGGGACCTGAGGGGCAACTTTTTCACAAAGACAGTGGTGGGTATATGAAATGAGTTGCCAGAGCAACTAGTAGAGGCTGGTACAATTACAATGTTTAAAAGACATTTAGACAGGTACATGGATAAGAAAGGTTTAGAGGGAAACAAAAGACTACAGATGCTGGAATCTGAAGAAGGGTCCTGACCCGAAACGTTGACCACCGGCTTTTCTCCACGGATGCTGCTTGGCCTGCTGGAGTTCCTCCAGCATCATAAGGTTTAGACGGATATGGGCAAATAGGACTAGCTCCGGTAGGCAACCAGGTTGGGATGGACGAGTTGGGGCGAAGGGCCTGTTTCCATTTTGTATAGCTTTCTGACTCCATGATGCAAAGCAGCTATGATTTCTGGGTTAATTGAAATTTTCAAGACTGAAATCAGTAGGCTGTTCTGAGGCAAGGTTATTGTGACTTAAAGATAAATGGACGTGAGCTGCAGATCAGATATTTTCTATCATATAGACTGTTCTTGTTCCCGGGTATCATCAGATATTTTAGAACGTAGAATGGTACAGCACAGGAACAGGCCTTGCACCCCATGATGTTGTGCCAAACTAATTAAGCTAATGATGCCTAATTACACTAATCCCTTCTGCCTGCACATGGTCCATATCCCTCTATTCTCTGCATATTCATGTGCCTAACTAAGAGCCTCTTAAATACCTCAATCGTATCTGCCTCCATTACCACTGCTGGCATTGTATTCCAGGCACCCACCACTCTCTGTGTAAATAAAAGTATTTTCTCATATGTAATCAGAAGAGAATTGGAACCAGAGAAACAGAGGACTGCAGATGCTGGAATCTAGATGAAAAGCACGATGATGCTGGAGGAACTCAGCAGGCCAGGCAGCATCCGTGGAGAAAAGCAGACAGTCAATGTTTCGGGTCAGAACCTTTCTTGAGGATTGAAGACAGGAAAAGGGGAAGCCCAACATATAAGAGGGAAAAGCAGAGCAGTGACAGGAGGACAAAAGAGGGGAGGCAAGTGGGCACAAGGTGGTGATAGGTAGATGCAGATAAGAGATAGTGATTGGCAGGTGCGGGGGAGGGGAGAACAGATCCACGGGGGGATGGGTCAAAGGTAAGGAGAGAAAAAAAGTGGTAGAAAAAAGATAGGCTAGGAAAGGGAAGAAAAGGAGAAGCATGGTTGGTGGAGGGAGGTGTGGGGAAGGGGTGTGGGGATTACTTAAAATGGGAATTGGAGCCAGCATGATAAGACAATGAGGGAAAAGCTGTGCCTTCAATATAGTCCTGCAAGCTCACTCGCACTTCCTCCACCGTAAGTCAGCAGCCTTCCACCAGTCATGCTGATATCACAGATGGAACATTATGTAGAAGCAGTGGGACAGACAGAGCTACACTGAAGACCAGCACTAAGGGGGGGTTTGTGTGTGTGCATTTCTTTTTCCTTTACCAGATTTATATATTTGGTTTGGGTTGTTATCTTGATATGGTTCTTCATTCTATCATTGTGGTCAAGTAGATGTCATGATGATCAGCAACGGCGGAAATTATTTGGGAATGATAGTGAGATGTGAAATTTGAGTTCTGCTTATTGAAACTGGAGTCTCATTAATTGCCCTTTGACTGACCAGCTAGATATTGTGGATCAAGAATGAAAAGGCATTATCTTCTATCGCGTTGATATCCCTTAAATGGGCATAAATCAGGGCAGAGGAATGTTGTCAAATGTTTAGCTGTTGAACTATATGCAACATACATTGCCTGATAGGGTGGTGGAGGCAAATTCATTGGGGACTTTTAAGAGGGGTTTGGATGGGCACATGAATGAGAGGAAAATGGGATTTCTGCAGGTAGAAGGGATTAGCTATGTCGGTACAACTTTGTGGGCGGAAGGGCCTGTTCTGTGCTGTACTGTTCTATGTTCTATACAATTCAATATTAGTCACCAATCGCATTCTCTCAATGTTCTGTACATCTAGAGAAAACAATTTGTCATTCCCAAGAGAATTGGCTTAGGACTCTTGTCAAAAGTCTGCTTCTCACATTTGGCAACGAACTTTCCCAGCTTAGTTTTTACATTTTTCTACACTCTTACAGAATCGGCATGTCGAATTTTAACATAAGGTTTGTAATCTTTAAAACAGCAGTTATAACTCAAAGTAACATTTTGATTACTATGTAACACTGAGTACTGAGCAAAGAACTCCAGTAGAACTAGTGCAATCATAATCATACAAGAAACTAGCTAAGAATAAGTAGAAAGCGAACTAAAAGAACTCAATGGGTCAGGCAGCATCTGTGGAGGTGAAGGGATGGTCAACATTTCAGGTTGAGACCCTTCATTAGGATTGAGAGGATAGAGGAAGATAGCCAGTATATAGAAGTGAGAGGGAGGGGTGTGAGACAGAAGCTGACAGGTGATGGGCAGAACCAAATAAGATAGGGATGATGGGCGGATGGGACCAGGTGGGGGTGAGGGAGGGAATGGAAAATACAAACCAAAGACGAAGAACCCCAGGTAGATAGGGATTTGGGTGAGGGGCAGATGGAACTAGGTTGGGGAGTGTAACAAGTCTTGGTAAGGAGAGAGAAGGGTGGACTGGTGGGAGTGGGAAAGGAACACGGGAGGAGTGGGTTACCTGAAATGAGAAAATTCAAAGTTCATACCATTGGGTTGTAGGCTACAGGCGACCCAAGAGGATTATGAGATGCCATTCTTCTAGTTTGCATTTGGCCTCATCATGGCAGTGGAGAAGGCCAAGGACAGACAGGTCAGTGTGGGAATGGGAAGATGAGTTGAAATGATGTGCAACCGGTAGCTCATGATGGCCACTGCGGACAGAGCACAGGTGCTCTGCAAAACTGTTGGCTAATTTACCCTTGGCCCTGACAATGTTGAGGTCACGTTGCAAGCATTGATTACAATAGTCCAGGTTGGTGGAGGTGCACATGAATCTCTGCTTCACCTGGAAGGACTGTTTAGATCCCTGGATGGTGGTGAGGAAGGAGGTATAAGGACAAGCGATGCAGGGGAAAGTGCTAGGGGACAGGGAGGGGTGAGAGGTGAATGGACCAGGGAGTCACAGAGAGAGTGGTCTCTGTGAAAAGCAAAAGGGAAGGAGAGAGGGAGAAGTGTCTGGTGGTGGGTTCCCATCGGAACTGTCAGAAGGGGGTGATGGTTTCTTGGCGATGGTAATGCCATTAAATGTCAAAGGTAGGTAGTTAGACTCTGCCTTGTTGAAAGTAGTGATTGCCTGGAATGCTGCCGAGGTCTTACTGCACACAGGTATGGGTTGCTTCATTTACTGAGGAGTTGGGAATGGAATTGAACATTGTATTGTCATCAACAAAAATCTTCTTTTCTGACATTATGCTGGAAGGAAGGTCATTGATGTAGTCACTGCAGCTAATTGGGCCAAGGACACTGCCATAAGGGTAGTGATGTCCTGGGGATGTGATGATTGATGATTTGACAACCACAAACTTGTGGATATGACTCCACCATTGAGTTGTTTCCTTTTGATGCCCATTGACTTCCGTTTTACCAGAGTCTCTTGATGCCTTGATGCCACTCTCACTCCACCTCTGCAAGTCAGTTCTTTGGTCCATGTTTGTGGTCTGCAGCCTTGTGGCTCATGATTAAATTTCTTTTTTAGTAATATGAGCAAATCTAAGATTGCAACTCAAATGACATTCGTAACATAGATGTGAAAACAGTCTGTCTTTTACTTCTGTTGTTGGTTGTCTCTGCCTCCCTTTTTCTTCATCTTCCACAATCTCTCTTGCCAACGCCTACTGTAAGGTTAATCAGTAAGCTGGGGTCAACAGCAGAACCTGAGAAAGCATTGCTCAGTGAGAGAGAATGGACAGGAAATTTTAATTGTTTCAAAAAGTGAAGTATACTAAATTTGCAATTCAGTGATAAACAATGTTCCAGTGATTTACATTGAAGAAAAACTAAACAATTTTTTTCGGGCTCAGATCTTCTCCATATGTTTTAAAGAGCAGCATTCCCTCAGCATTAATTGGTTGGGATAAATGGCCTCCTTCAGTACATGCTTCAATGCCAAGTAAAATGGTAAAAGATACACACTTGAAGTTAAACAGAGTTAAAAATCTCACTCTTGTAATATGGCATCAGTTTGGAGCTGAGAAGAATCTAGTTCTCCACAGTGTCCTCCAGGGACCAACACACATGCGCGCGTGCACACACACACACACACACACACACACACACACACACACACACACACACACACACAGTGCTGGAGGGCTGGAGAAACTCAGCAGGTCAGGCAGCATCTGTGGAGGGAAATGAACAATCGTATTCCATCTTATTCTGTCTTGGTAGTCTCCAACCTGACAGCATCAACATCGATTTCTCTAACTTCTGGTAACCACTTCCCCCTTTTTGTTTTCCCTTATCCCTCTGGCCCCTTTAACCCTTCTTTTTCCCCTCCCCTCATCTCATGACCTACCCTTCACCTACACCTTCCTGCCTCTGGTTCCCCAACTCCTCTTTATCTCATGGTCTATTGTGCTCTCCTACCAGATTCCATCTTATTCAGCCCTTTGCCTCCTCCAGCAATCACCTCCCAGCTTCTCACATCATTCCCATTCCCCCCCTCCCCCACCTACCTACCTTCCCCCCTCACCTGAGTTCACCTATCACTTGCCAGCTTGTGCTCCTCTTCCTTTCCAGTCCTGATGAAGGGTCTCAGCCCGAAACGTCGACTGTTCATTTCTCTCCATAGATGCTGCCTGACCTGTTGACTTCCTCCAGCATCTGCAGTCTCTCTTGTGTGCATCCAGGGACCAATGTGTGGAACTTTTTCCCATAAGTATTGTAGCATTACAGTGTTTATCATGATGGGAAAATCCAACTGAAAATATGACAGAGCAGACATTGCCACTTCCAGCACGGACACAATTGTACAATAGGCATAAAATGGGTTGTGGCAGATCCAACATCTTTTACGCATGATATTCCTTTCCACTGACTTCATTGGAAGTTGTATAAATGGCAGCTGATGCATTACCACCATGCAAATAGATGTAATATCCATTTTAATAATATATAAATTACTGATGGATCTCCAGTGGACTTGCCCATAAAAAGCACATGGAAATCGAAAGTTTCTGCTATGGAAATTCCACCTAATGTTAGATATGTGCTACTCCAAGATTAAGTGGCATCATAATGTCCAAACAAGGAACATGTGATAAATATAGCAATTTAATGTAAAATAGATGGGTGGATGGGGATTTGATTGCACAATTGAAGGGGCCTGCTTATGTTATCAGGTTTCACAATAATTTAAGGCTGGCCATTCACTTTATTTTTATATTGGCACAACATTCTTCTCAAGTGTGGCAGTGTGAAGTCCTTCTCGAGCTCCACAGCAAAGGACAGTGGTTACAATGGGGCTTTTTTCTGTGCTACATAAATTGCCTTTGAAAGTTTGAAAAAATTGAAAAATACAGTCAACAATGTTTGAGCCAGAATTTATTTGTCCTCTTGGAATGTTGCCCATTGACTTTCAAAGGCACAAGCTGCCAAAATATTTATTGGACTTCGTAATGCCATTGTGTGAATAGAGAGCATGTCCCATGTTGTTCAAAAGTTCATGCCAAATAATAATTAATAGGTTAGAACTAATTTAGATATGACAGTCACTCAGGAATGTTGGCATCAATTTTTAATTTTCAAAATAGTATTTTCAGAAAAAGTATATTGATTTATGTTGATAATTTCTATTGCAAAATAATGCAGGTTTTGTGAATAATTTCTTACTGCCTTCAAATGCATAAATCCCCATTGTTACACTTTTTTCTCCCTGTGCATTTTTCTTATGACATAGTAGGAGACCATTCAGCCCATCGAGTCTGTCCTTGTTGACAGAGCAATTCTGTCAGTCCTATTCCCCTCCTTCAGTGGTTATTTTTTGCACTTTGCCCGAAATCACTCAAACAAAATGTAAAATTCAGCTGAACTTTTGCAAATCATTTTTGAACATTTTTCAATTCAAATAAAGAACAGTCAAATTCAGCCTCATTCATGATTTTCATTCAAGGGTGCAAAATGTTCTCAGTGGTGCCCAACTGGCTTGTGTGGAGAGGGAAACAAAAAAAATGCTTACTTTATAAACTCTGATGACAGAAGAGGTTCCATTGATGTGGCTGCTGTGGGAGAGGAATGTTTCTCTAACATCGATTGCATCTCAATCTATACAGCACCAATTCTAACTGAACTGTATTGCTCTCTTTGATGCCTTTTGTTAACCCAAGTTTCTCACTTGAATGGGGATCCTATCAAATATTCATTGCATTTAATTTGCGCAGCCTACCATCCAGCCAAGAGTTTGCTATTGTGTAAATGTGAATTAGCAGAGCAGACTTGAGCAAGCTTCAGTGCAATCCTGTAATTGCAAGCCATTTAGCTGACAAAAATTTGTGCTACTTTTAAATGCATGTGAAGAGGGTGCATAAGTGTCATGCATTCATCGTAGGAAGAATCTGGTCCCATGGGGTGACGGCCAAGCCAGCAACATTACATCAGTTTGACAGTTGTGAAGTGATTAAGATTGATCAGGCTGGAATTCTTGCAGCTGAAAGTTTGCGATTCTTTCTTTTGGTACATTTATCCTTAAGCACAAGAAATGCGATTGTCGAATGTAGTAGGGCTTAGTCGAATCACTAATGTTTTAATATTATGTAAGTCATCTCGGCATTATACAACCAAAAGACAAACCAAGGGTGGAGTATTGTCAAAATCACGCACCAATGGGGTGGATGTGGAAACTGAAATCATTCCCATCACTTTAAAGGAATTGGGATGTTTCCTGTCCTCCTGTTAGTAAGACACTGGCCACCAGAGATTAAAATGCTGGGTAGACATAAAGACACGATTGTAGCATACTAATTAACACTTTGGGGTCAAGGCAAATGTGTATTAAGTGAGGGTGTTTTTTCCATCTTGTCTGACATATCAAAAGTGAAGATTAGGTTTTACTTTAAACAGTGCTATTATCTATTCAAAGTGATGATATTACGTGCCATTACATAGATGAACTTCTTCCTCAAGATTTTGGCACAAAGATTGTTAACTGCACATTATCCAACTCCTTTTTGATTGTTACATTTCCCACGACAAGAGAGGAAATTAAGTAAGTGATAACTGTACAACAAAAGAGTTCCTCTAACATAAACCATGAAATTTGCTTTAATTTTTTTCACCAATGGAATCTTCCAATAATGTTCTTTCAAATCCAGATTGAAAGTGAGTGATTGTCCATACTTCAAAGGACATCGATGGCCTTTGTTCGAAGGAATCTAACTGAATAAAGCCAATTAAGATGTTTAAAAGAATACCTGAATTTGCAATTGTGAGTGCTATGAGTTATTGCTTATTGGTTCCTGCTACTCAATTCAGAAGAAGAAATCAAAGGACAGAATTTCCTTTCAGTGTGAGATTTCCACATGCAACACTACCCTGTGCGGTATGGACATTCTACTTTTGTATCAACAGCTGTCAATTTGCTGCCCAGGTCCACAAGGTTAGAGCGAGCTCCACTCACAAAACAGCCGAAAAGGACTTTGACAACTGGCAATGTCCTGCCTGTGAGCTTATCAAATTGTCAACAACTTTAAATGAACCTGAATAACATTGACATTTAGAAACATTCAAAAACATTAAAAAGCTATTAAAATCAATGAAAGAATTAAATAATCTTTTATTTTTAATTAAAATACTTTTAACTAACATTCTTTTAATTCAAATAATCAAATTACATATTTACCTTTCTCCTTCACATCTGTTCCCCTCCATTAAAATGAATTGATCGCTATTTCTGGCTTAGGTTTTACCTGGCACTGGTTCAACTGGTAGATTCCTCAGTGTAACTGCTGGGGAATTGCAATAGTTTACACTCCATCACTAGACTGCATGAGGAGTCCAGTCATGAAGCATGGATAGGGAAATGCTGGCAATAATAGCCAGTAGGTTTGGGACTTACAGTTGAACCTCTTATATGAATATCACTATTGTGATAGCTGACTCTTTGGTCATGCACTTAATTTAACTTACTGATCTTTTTGAAATTGGCAAAGGGTACTCCTAAGTTAAAGACTTCTACATTTGGTTGTTTGTGCAATATCTAAGAATAGATTTCCAGTCTTTCAAATGAATAAAAGCCAGACTTGTCTCAGAACGGAGGACACAAAAGATTCTGCAGATGCTGGGATCTGTACGCAATACCACACAAAATGCTGTGTTGTTCCTGTTGAAGGGTCTTGACCCAAAACGTCGACTGTTTATTTCCCTCCATAGATGCTGCCTGGCCTGTTGAGCTCCTCCAGTATTTTGCGTGTGTTGCTCCTGTCTTCAGAACCTTAAGTTTGTCTTGATTTTGAAGGTGAATTCATGCAAAAGAATCAAGTGCAAGAATGCATCTCACACTTAAAACACAGGGATATGTTCTGTGACTGAGAGGTACTTGCGAACATTCCTGTGCTTGTTTTAGGAGCTATGGTTTGTTGAAAGATTAGTTTGATTCCAAGAGACCATGTTAATTGCTAAATAAGGATTGATAAGAACAGTGATGAATTGTCTGTTTTAAGTACTACTGGATCTATATTTCAGAGCTTAACCTAATTGTCCAACTCCCCAGTGATTGCTATATTTTCATTGGCAAAAGAAGGCATCAAGTTTGTGATAACTTAATGACAAAAGACTGCTATCATAACAACCTATAATGTGTGTGCTGTTTTATAGTTCATGCTTAACAAAGCAACAGCACTATTCTTCCAAGTTAAAACTGAAGTGAGTGGGTGTGCTTATTGTGAAGTGAATTACTGTATTTTCCAACAAAACCTGTATTGTAAATAACTCAGAATAAAATGAATACTTTTTTTCTTGGCTGCCACTGAAGAATGTAATAGAGCAAGAAGATGAATTGGAGCAATTCATTGATAATAATAACTAAACAAGTAATGTTGAATAGTTTGACAAAATAAATAGAATATCATTGACGAAAAACACTATGATGCTGGAGGAACTCAGCAAGCCAGGCAGCATCTGTGGAGAAAAGCAGGTGGTCAATGTTTCGGGTCAGGACCTTTCTTCAGGACCCAAAACATTGACCGCCTGCTTTTCTCCGCGAATGCTGCCTGGCCTGCTGAATTCCTCCAGCATTATGGTGTTTTTCATCTAGATTCCAGCATCTGCAGGGAGTATCACTGCATGCTCTTGGAATTCAGAAAGCAAATGCTAAAGATGCTGATTGGACTCTTCCAAACATCCTTGGATATGCAACTAATGCCAGAGCATTGGAAGGCTGCCTATTTTAGACTTTCTGTTGAAGAAGGGGTAAATTGTGCATTTGTGGATGTCAGATTAACATCAAAGGTAGGATTCCAAAAGCCAAAATTGGGAATATAATGAATGTTCATTTAGACAGTCATAGGTTAATTATAACAGCCTGGATTTGCAAAAAGACAAGTGAAGGAGTTGCGGAATGTGTTAAAAATGGAATCGAATAGGAAGCTTGATGATCAAATTTGGAATCCAATAGGAAGCTTGTTAACAAAACTGGAATCCAATAGGAAGCTTGTTGATAAAACTGATGCTGTGATTTTAAAATGACTGTGGCAGGATGGATAAAAGTTGGATAAAAGTTTTTTTTTAAATGTAATGAAAAGTGATCTCAGGTTGAAAGAAGCTAAATAATGCTATCCTCTGGTGGAACGTTGACATTGTCAATATCTTGTCAGAGAGTCATAGAATTGTACAACACAGCAACAGGCCCTTCAGCCCATCGTATCTATGCTGACCTCTTTTCCCATCTACACTAATCCCATTTGCCTACATTAGATCTGTATCCTTTTATGCCTTGCCAACTTAAGTGCCTCTTAAACATAAATGTCTCTTAAACACAATGATTGTATCTGACTTCACCACCTCCTCTCAGTGGGTTCCAGATGTCAACCACTCTTGATTTGGCAATGTTCCTCCCAAGCTTCCCCTCAAATCCCCTTTAAAATTCTTCCCCCTTACCTTAAATCCATACCCTCCTGTATTTGATACCCCCATCATGGAAAAAAGGTACTATCTACCCTATCTACACCTTTATCAGGTCACCCCTCAGCCTCCTTCACTCCAAGGGAAACAAGCCCAGCCTATCCAATCTCTCCCCATAACTGAAGTCTTCCTATCCAGGCAACATCCTGGTGAATCTCCTCTGCTCTCTCTCCAGTGCAACCACATCCTTCCTATAGTATGGCAACCAGAATTGCATACTGTGTGGCCTAACTAGTGTTTTGTAAAGTTGAAACATAACATCCCAACTTTTATATTCTATGCCCCAACCTAGAAGGCAAGCACGGCACATGCGTTCTTTACCACCCTATCTACCTGTGTTGCCACTTTCAGTTGTGTTGCCCAAAGTCCCTCTGTTTATCAACATTCTTTGGTGCCCTACCATTTACTGTATATGTCCTACCCCTATTTAATTTCCAAAAATGCATCATTATGGTGATATGAGGAACATTTACCCCAAGATACTGTCAAGAGTGATGGAAACTTAATTCTCCATGGTGTGACAGTGATCCTCCATAACAGAGTGCAGAACCTAAAAAAACCCAATGCACAATCAACTACAGTAATGAAGTTATCACAGTTTTACACTCACTACTTCTGTAGCAATTATTTTCCTCAACCAACTAAATGTAACCTCATAGCTGCTGTTCCACATATAGATCATCCTATATAAGAAAAAATTCTTCTAGCATCCAGTATGGGATCATTATATTGCTTCAGACCCACTTAATATCTCTCTCGATTCCTGTATTAGTGAAAAACATACAAGCTAAAATCCCTACAGTATTTTCACTTCAGTTTCAAATATTTTCCAAAATAACCTAAACTTGAGGGGTGGGGACCAACTCCTATTTCCCTTTCATTGCTGGGATACATTGATATGACTCTGTGGAGTTTTCAGTCATCTACATGGGTGTAACTGGATGATGTGCTGCTCCAGACAGGCGCCTGCAATTAGAGTCACTCCCACATGATTGATGGAAAATTAAAATGGTACATTTTACGTTAGTATAATCTAAGGAATTAATGAGGGTGCTTTTCACATTTCTGACAAATGCTTTAAAATTCTGAAACTGTAGAAAATGTACCCTTTTAAGTAAATTATGTCATTGAGAACAATATTAGTATCACTGAATGTGAATAAGGGCTGTCATTTATACAAATATCCATGTATCTGTGCAGAGAAACTGATCAACTATTACAATGTTTGCAAAATCGATGCATTATGAGGTCCAAATTCACAGATTTCTGTTATTACTTTGTCAGCTGTTCTGCCTATTGTGACCATGCCAGTAGAAAATAGTTATGTTTTTATTCTGTATTGTGCTATGATTATGTGAGTATGTGATACCTGCCTAATCTCTCTTTCCAGCACTTGTACAGTTCATCAGGTATTCATCCAAGTACCTTTTAAATGCAATGAGATTTCCTGCCTCATCCTTACCAATACTAGACCCCCTCCACTGTCTGCAGAAAGTCTCCTTAACACTCTTCTGATCCCTCTTCCAATTACCTTAAATCTTTTCCCATAATTATCAATCTATCTGCTAATCTGCCCTCAATGTCTTTTCTATCCAGGCATCTTGCAATTTATACACTGTAATTAAATCAATCCCAGAAATGTAAGTTTTGCATTTTGGAACAAGATCAGATATGTACTACAACAACCTTCTTGGTTCACCTTTGATCTCAGCAAATGTCTTAATTACTTTTGTGTCAGAATGTTCTAAACCCTGGTTGTTAGATTTACACACAGACAGAATGGATTCGGGATCCTTTCTGAGTGTCAGGTAGTTAAAATGAAAAGAAATGTGTGTACAGATAAACACCTGCAACAATGAGAATACATTTTTAAGGAATACATTTTTTGCATTTATGTGAACTGACTGCAAGTCTTATGTAAATATATGTCTAAAAGATAGTAGAAATACATTTAACTTATTGTTGGTGAGTAGAAAATATAAACTAAAAATAGGAAACACTGGAAACATTCAGCAGAATAAATGGCCCCCTGGTAGATGGGTAGAGGTAGAATCAGCGGGAAATTCATGGGCTTGAGAGAGAGAATAGATAAGTGTGAACTAAATCTGTGAAAGGGATTGATGGGAATATGCTGAAGGTCAGCGCAGACTCAGTGGCCTGAATGGCTTCCCTCTATGCCATATGAAAAAAATGAGAAATATAAAATATGAGGTCAGCCAGCATCCTTGAGAGGAGAAACAGAGTTAAGGTTTCAAGTCAAAGGCCCTTCATAGGATAGAAGACTCCTGATTTTCAAGTAGGAAATATAATCTTGTCACAAAGGAATTTTGTTATATGTATTCGTTTTATAACCCAACAGTTTATAGCTAATTAAAGATAATGGCAAAAAACATTGTTTTCTTTTGTTTCGAATATTCCATTTTAGATCCACACAGCAGAGTATGCCTGATACCAAAGAGTCAAGATGAACCTGTTAGCAGTACCTACATTAATGCCAACTACATCAGGGTGAGTAAGTAGATAGCAATAGCAACATTAGCTAAGTGACATCAAACAGAAAGTAGACGTGAAATGCCGTTTTCAGAATGGAGAGAAGTCTAGAATAGCTTGCTCAGTAGTCATTACCTGGACTACTAGGGTACAGGGCACAGTTTACGAATATGCAGACGATGCACGACTTGGAAACATAATGAATTATGAGCAAGATTTCGTAGACTTCAAGAGAACAGAAAACAGGTTAGTGAACTGGGCAGACGTTTGTCAGATGAAATTTTATGCAGAAATATGCAAAGCAATACATTTCATTTGGAAGAATGAGGAGAGGTGATGTAAACCAAAGGGGACAATTCTAAAAGAAAAGTACAGGAACAGAGAGATCTACGGGTGTATACACATAAATTGTTGAAAATGGCAAGGCAAGTGGAGAAAGTGGTTAAAATATTGGATCTTGGGCTTTATAAATAGAGGCATGGAATAAAGAACAAGAATATGATGATGGATCTTTATATGACGGTGCTGCTCATAAATGGAATATTTTGCCCAGCTTTAGGAAAAAGGTAATTGTTCTTCTTAGTACAGAGGTTGTTGAGCGGGGTTTTGATTGAGGGATTTAAAATGATGAATGGTAAATAAAGAGAAGCTGGTCCCATTGGTGAAAGAGTCAAGAACCAGAGGACATAGAATGAAGGGGATGGGCAAAAGGTTGAATGAAATCTTTCCATAATGTCACGGTAGTAATAATTATTAACTTTCTGATTTTGATTTTTCCACTATTTAAGTAGGCTTATTAAACAGTAATATGCGATTTTACTGTTACATTTTGCTTCCATCAATATTGGCACTTTCTTACATCATTCTCATATCTAGTTTCATTAGGATGATAATATGAGACAAAATGAGTGAATTACTTGGCATGCGAATGCTTGTTACCTCTGCTGATGGAGCAGAAATGGTTCAACAATAGCTGCACACTGTGCTTTATTTTGAATAGCCAAAGCACACACTTGGACTTAAATCCTGGTATCTCCATCCATTCTTCAGGGTTATGGTGGTCAGAAAAAGGCTTATATTGCAACCCAGGGCCCTATGATCAATACAGTGAATGACTTCTGGCGGATGGTTTGGCAAGAGGATTGTCCAGTGATTGTTATGATAACCAAACTGAAAGAAAAGAATGAGGTAAGATTCTAACAGGCTTAAATTCGTGACACTCAAGCATTACAAACACTGAAAGTTGCAGCAAGTAGATATAATGATCTTTAAAAGCTCTGAAGTTTTCCCACTGAGGAACCAGAAACCCATTTTATCCCAGAGTGCAACATAATAGAAATGAAGCACATTTTGAAGATCTTCCTCCAGCAATGGATTTCAATGTTGGATTTCTGATGGATTTTGTTAAAACCATGTACAGAGATATGATAAGTTTACTGTGAACTCAGTCTGACCAATAGCAGCGTTCCAGGATCAATGGGATAACAAGGTAAGTTGGTTCGCATTCTTTGTGGAGTTCTTATGCTTTCCCAGTCCTACAAAATATCGAACTTGGATGAAAGCCCATATGTCCACAGTTCTCTATGGGTTCAACTCTGTCTCAGTGTAAATCAATGGGCAGCTTACCATACATTGAGTCTCAACAAAGAAGCTGATTTCATCTGGCAGCTGATCAAAATCATCTCAGATATCTGCTGGCCAGAGCAATTATGTAGCACTAGTTTACATCTTTTAGTTTTTCCTAAATTAAAATTGTATCACTGACTCATAGAATTATAACAGCATAGAAGAGGCTATTCACCCCACTGAGGCCATTCTCAGCTTTCTGAAGAGCAGTCCAGTCATTTCTTTTCTCCTTTTCTTTCCCTAGTCTTTCTCTCCCAAGCATCTCTCCAACTTCCCTTTGAAAGCACTGATTGGCGATATCTCCATTCCCCCTACAGATTGTAATCACTCTCTGCATAAAGAACTTCCTTGCCACATTTCCTTATTCCTTTTGCATACCAGTTTAAATCTGTGTCCTCTGGTCTTTGAATTGTCTACTCAAACGTTTGCTGCAAGGAAACAATCCCAGCTTCTCTCGTCTAACTTTGCAGCTGATATCCTTCACCCGGGAATCATTAAGGTCAGTATCTTCTGCACCCTGTTTAAGATCTTCACATCCTTCGAAAAGAATTAGATGAATCATTTCCATTCTGGCCTAACATGACCTCTCTACTTTTGTCCTCTGTCTCAATTTGTGGAATTCGGAATCCCATGTGCTTCACTAACTGCTCTCTCAAAGTGTTCTGCTTTTATTGAAAATTTAAGCACTTGAACAACCAAGGCCTCACTGTTTTCACACACCCTTTAGAACTGTGCCATTTGTTCTATATTGTCTCTCCTTGTTCTTTCTGACAAAATGTATCACTTCATTCTTCTCTGTATTAATGATCATCTGTCGCTCATCTGATCAATCTGCCAGCCAAATGATGCCCACTTGCCATCCATTACTATCCCACTCACATTTATCACACGTCCAAGTTTTGTGTCAAATGTCCAAAGCCACTTCACATGTGAGTTATCAAGCATCAAGCCATATAAGATGATTTTAGGACAGGTACTCAAAAACCAGGCCAAAAAAGGTAGGTTTGAGGAGCAGCCAAGGCAAAAGCCAAGGAGGTAGAGAGGCTGGAGAAGGAATTTCAGAGGCCAGGCTCCATGCAGCTGAAAGAATGACAATATAGATGGAGAAATATAAAATCAGGGCTTTGAGAGATCTCAGAGGGTTTCAAAGAGATAGAGAGAGAAAGAGTAAAGTCATGGAAAGATTAGAAAACAAGAATGAAAACGTAATGTACTGGGAAGTGTTTTGTGAGTCACCACTGTAGTCCTGATGAAGATTGTCTATAATAAGCTTTAGAAGACCACTAAGAGTTCCCTTACTCTTTATTGTAAACTAAAACATCTGCTACATCACACATCTGATGATGGCAATATGCATACAGATTGATTTGCATATTTACTCAAGAAAATATAGAAAACTTTAAATTTGGGGTGTTGCCATATCAGGAGTCAGTATAAGCCGGTGAGTACTGAATGGGTGGCACCTGGTAGGAGTTAAGATATAAATAATGGAGTTTTCAATGAGTTGAAGTTTATGAGAGATGAAGGGCACTCATTGGTGAATTGGAATAGTCATGTCCAATGCTAACAAAGGCATGGATGTGGTTTTCAGCAACAGGTGATCTGAGACAGAGCAGAATTTAATGATGAGATAGAGGTGGAAATAGGCATTGTTGGTGATGAAGCAAAAACGTGGTTGGAAATTCACCCGTTGGTCAAATAGAGTGACAACGTTGTGGAAGATCAGTGAGAGTAGAGGATCCAAAACATGTGGTGGTGAAGTAGCGCTGAATGCCCATCAGCATCCAAATGGAGCAGAGGTGTTTTCAGGCAATGTTGTTAATAGGCAGGAGATAAAGAATAGAAAGGGACTAAGGATAAATTCGGGGAAAAGTAATGTTGTGGGACCAGGCAGTGATGACATTGTGGTTGTTTCTCTGATTACACCTGAATATCTGAGAAGGACACCAGCGGAGGGCAGTCCTGGCCGACTAGTCGGAGGAGGAAAAGCCTGGAAGAAGGATGGTGTGGACAACCATGTCAGAAGCTTTTGAGGGGTGGAGATGGATAATGATATTTTACAGCTATGGTCACAAAGGCTATTCCTAGGTAGGCTTTCTTTTGTTGCTTTAGCAGTGGCAGGCTCCTGACAAGAGACTTAAATATAAGGTACAGGAAAGAAGTGAAGAGAATTGGTGGGAAATGACTCGAAGGAGATTTCCTTGGAAAAGTGTAACATAATGTGAATGTAAGAAGAAGGAATTTGCACTTGCCATGCTAAAGCATTTCACAGCTGTTTTTCAGACATTGATACAACGAGTCAGCCACCTTTCTGCGCAGAAGGGTCCCACAAACAACTCTGAGATAAATGACAGATGATCTGCATTAGTGATGTCAAAGGTTGGCTGGAAGAACTCTCCGCTCATGTTCAAATAATTGCAGTGTGAGCTTTTAAACTACCAGAGCGTACAGGTCCCCAAAATCTACATATTCCCTCAGTACTTCTCCAAAGAAGGCTAGTTAAAGATATTGTGGGACAAAGATCAGCTGTAAAGATGGGCAGAGCAGTAGCAGATGGAATTTAATCTAGACAAGTGTGATCTAATGCACTTTGGGAGGTCAAATTCTGTTAGAACATAAAGAGTAAATGGCAGGGACCTTAGGAGCATTGATATATAAAGAGACCTTGGAGTGCAAGTTCATAGCTCCCTAAATATGGCAACACAGGTATGTAGGGTTGTGAGAAAGGCACTTGGTGTGTTTGACTTCATAGGCTGAGGCATTGAGTATAAGAGTTGGGATGTCATGCTGCAGTTGTAGAAAATATTGGCGAGACTGCACTGAGAGTATTGTGTACTGTTCTGGTCACCACACTACAAGATGGATGTGTAGCAACAGAGAGAGTGTAGAACAGAGTCATTGGGATACTTCCTGGAATGGAGGACTGTAGTTATAAGGAGAGATTGGATAGGCTGGGTTTGTTCTCACTGGAACGTAGAAGGCTGAAGGGTGACCTTATAAAGGTTTATAAAGCTATGAGGGACATGGATAGTGTAGATAGTTGGAATCTTTTTCCCAGGACAAGGGAGTCTAGAATTAGAGGGTGCAGGTTTAAGGTGAGAAGGGAAACATTTAAAGGAGATCTTGAAGGAAACTTGAAACCACAGCTTTCTGACTACCAGCATTCTGAGTCTCATCATTAACACAATGATAAAAGCTTCAGCCTGGTTTTTGCAAGCAGCGCAAAAAGAATAGCTTTGTCATACAGTTATAGGCCTTCAGAACTGTCATTATGTTGAAAAGTGTTCAGCGATTTTATCTGCTGTTCTCAAAAATAATAAAATGCCCACTTTTACTCTAGGGAGGGGAAGTCATTTATATGTGGTCTCTTACTTCAGTGTGTGTGGTTTTGTCCACAATAACATTGTGCTAATCTGGTATTCTGTAGGTTGGCACTTATGGAGTTTGTTTAGCCACAATGTTCGGAGGAACTACATGCCCCAAAAAGAAATATGTTTGGAAAAGCAGATAATAAGCTCAAAAGTTAGAGAGAGCAAATATAGGACAGAAAACTTGAAAAACTCCTGAAGAGTGGTGCATTATGGGTTTTATTGGCCCTTGACCAAGATTACACAACAGTTTCCATGTCAAAATGAAAAGTTGCTAATGAGCTGGAGGAGGGAGCAGTCGATTTGTATTTTCCTAAATTTGGAGTGATGATGATCTGCATTGGCTTTTCATTTAGTGGGAATATTTGTTCATTCCTAATGGTTATCCAATAAGATCCTGAAACATCTGCATTGGGGAGGTACCCTTAGCAGAAAACATCCAAGGCAATTCACGGGGACGCAAGCAAAAACAAAAGCCAAGCTAAGGCCAAAAATGTGAATTTTAAAGAAGCTCATGAAGATAGAGAGGAAGATGGTGGGGCTTGAGGGAAGAATTCCTGAATGTGGGGCCCTAAGTGGCTTGAGCATTGGGCAAAGCATGCTGAAGTCAGGGGAATAGACAGGTGTTTGGTGCCGGTAGACATGCATTGTTATTGTGCTGGAGGATGATGTCGTAATGCTGGAGGTTAGGAGAAACAAGGCCTTGGAGGGGTTTAAACACAACGAGGATATTTATAACCTTGAGATTCTGAGAGCCATAGTAGGTTATTGAGGTTTGAGATCTCAATATTTTTAATCTTTCCCTTAATGGTTTGGTAACTATTTTTCCTTCATATATGATGCGCTTTGGGGCACTTCACCAGTTAAAAATTAATGTATAAGTGACTTTATGTATCATAGCTGTTGGTTATAATCCACCCATGTCAAGAATGCATAACCTGGTGCTTCCAACAAGTTCTGAAGCTCCTGTGAACACCAGTTCTCATTAGAATACCCCTTCTTATTCAGTCCCTGATGTCTGCTTAGTTGGGTTGTCTGAGGGAGAGTACAGCAACTGGCTAGAGTATCTCCAACTAGAGAGTGCTAGGGGGACAGGGTGGGACTGGGGTTGGGGTAAAGAAGCTACTGTCTGCTGGAAGAAAGTATGCATTGGGGAATGATGTCTGTGATGCGACTCACAAAGAAGTATTCTGCCGGCATACCAGGCATGAACTCCCTGGTGAAGAATGGCCACTTTGGGGAGGTGTGGAAGGAACAGTATCCCAGCAGGCGCTGCCACTTTCAGGAAAGGTGGAAAGCAAGCTGAAGAGAAAGTAAACAAGAAGACAGAGCTGTAAGCATGCCCTCACCCATGAAGATGGCAATTTCTTTATTTGTTTTAAAAGAGTCATGTCCACTTATACTGAGTATTTATCTTCCACAGGGCTTTCAAAAGTTCTTCAAAACAGATCAACTGCTTTTTAAACTTTAGTTACTATTTCTTTTGCAAGTAACGTTCAAAGGAGAATTATATCATTCAGCCCATCTCATCTATATCCACTCCAGAGAGAGCTACACAACTAATTCTACTCCCCAACCCTTTTCCTGCAAGTCTTCTTTCTGTTACTTGCTTTCAAACCTGCCAGAGTTCAACAAATTCCTAGGAGAATGAATGCCCTGTTAATCTGGTGCTGTTTATAAAATGGATATTGCCCAAGCCCTGAGAGAATTCTTCTCCTAATCTGTCCAAACCAGCAGGAAGATCCTTATACTCATTTGAACAGGTGCACAGATCCTCAGCCTGAGAGGTCAGCATTAAGACAACAGCTAAATCTATGCGACACTCCTTCAGTTCTGCACTGAACAGTCAAGACCAGAAGCAGAACCTAGTCGAAAGATTTCTGATTCAATGTGTTCATTGAGCTGGGCTGATTTTAATGTAAGATATAGCCTTAAGTAAACAATTTTAACAATGCCCTTTAGATTGGACAGATTTAAAGAAGTTATAAATAGCTCAATAAGGCCTGGCTAACATTGTATGAGACAATAAGTAGGATATGTTTTCATGAATAAGTTCAGTACATTGTCCGCCCAGTTTTGAATGTTGATAACTTAGTTGGTCGGGGATCAAGAAAAACACCCTCGAGATAGCTAAAAGCTTTGGTGACCAGCACAACTCCTTTATCTCTGAGCCTCAGAAAGAGTTGACTCACTTAATGATCTACAGCTGACAATGATGGATTTGGTCTGTACAATAGCATTATTAACAATAAAATCAAATTACAATCAGAGGGAGGAGCCTGAACCATTGACTGTGATTTCAAAGCTGATAAAGCAATTATACCGTACAATGAATATATACCATTCATGGAATCAAATTTCGGAAGATAGTCAACACCACTCTACACTGGTAAGGTGAGAGCTATGGGAAACATAGGACTGACATAACAAGGGTGATACAGTCATCTGTGGGGTCTTCCCAGCACAGGTATAAATCTCTTTTTTATGTGTGGTTTTATATGCTGCTTTAAGTTCATGCCTTTGAATGTACAAATCCTTCAGGACTGACTTTAGCTTGTTTTCAGTAGGTGAACACAGTGTTAATGTTCTGTTCAACCTGCCTTTCACTCTGTCTGTGACATGGACAGGCTGCTCTACTCCAAGCAATCTGTTTTGATATGATGCTTTGTCTGCCACACTACTCCTGACAGAATACTTCTTGTTCAAGAGTGTGTATGGAAGAAATAACTTACTCACCTCTAGCCTGTGGCAGTGCTATTACAAGTAATATATGCAGAAACTCATCTCAAAACTTGCTACACAAGTAATTCTTATTTATTGCTACTTGTTTGCTTTTAATATCAAAGATTTTGCGTAAGGTTTAGTTATCTTTTCCCCAACAGAAGGCTTTGCATAATTTCTTAGTGTAGGGCTGTACACTGCCTATTCTGCAATCATTTTGGGTGTTTTATGTTCTTTTACCACTGATATTTGTACTTTTTCACTAAATTTCTGTGAAGTTTAGAGGTTTACAAATCAATTGTGGATGTTTGCTGGTGAAGGGACTAACTGTGTTCTGCCAAGTAAAAATTGTTTTCCGTAAAAACAAAATTGCCATTATTTCAAGCATGTGCCTTATTAAACATTTTATTTAATACAATAAAATATCCAAGTCAAGAAAAAGTAAATATAAAGCATATGTTGTATTGTGTGATGGTTTGATCTGGTCTTGCTGTTCATTGTTAAGTAGATTAATTATTTAAACGGGCTTGCTTTATAACGTAGCCCAGTCAACTAAGACAAATGTCACTCTCTGTAAGTGTTTTAAAAGAGCTGCTTTGTGTTCATTTCAAAATTTGGAAAGTTTTCCCAAAGGCCTACCAAGTGAAGGCACCACCCATTGTATGACACTCCAAAGCTCCTCTTGATTAGAGTTACTGTCAGAAACTGGTAATCAAGAATCAGTTCCGGACACCAGTATTTTATTAATGCTGCCAGGTGGAATTGAAATTTGTTTATTATTGTCATCTGTACCAAGGTACAGTGAAAAACTTGTCTTGCATACCATTCATACACATCAATTCATTACACAGTGCATCGAGGTAGTACAAGGTAAAACAATAACAAAGTGCAGAATAAAGTGTAACAGTTACAGAGAAAGTGCAGTGCCGGTAGACAATAAGATGCAAGGTCATAACAAGATAGATTGTGAGGTCAAGAGTCCACCTAATTGTACTGGGGAATCATTCAATAGTCTTATAACAGTTGGGTAGATGATTGTGCATGTGTGCTTACATAAAGGGAGAGCCTTCTGCCCAAGCAGTTGAAGTTTGCATGGCAAAATGAACTGCAATTTTACACCAGTGATTTGTTGTCATATGTGCTCAGTTTTCTTCTTATAACTTATCTATTCAGTTTAATTATGTAAATGTCATAACTCAGTTGTCAAAATGGACAACTACTAAAGGTAGGAAACCAGCTTTAAAATCTATGTAGAGGAGCCAAAGGTGATGATGCAAGCAGCTGTAGTACCAGTAATAGGGGCAGCTGAGTTGAGGGGTAATCAGAGAATGATAGAAATGTAGAGCATAGAAATGGGCCCACCTTAATGTTGAAAGCACTGATTTCAGGGAGAGGGCAACATTCAGATTCAGACGGTTGGTGCTGCAGTAAAAATCCTCAGTCCTAATATGTGTGCTGGTGCTGCAACCAAGCAAATCAACCTAGTAACGTACTTGGTATTAAGTGCAAATTGTTATAAATGTGAAATTGATTCTGTTCAATAGAATGGAATATTGAAATAGAATTGTGAAATACTTGCAGATTGCAATGTCAAAATAAAACAAATAAGAAGGGACACATATAAGATAAGATCTTTATTAGTCACATGTATATCGAAACACACAGTGAAATGCATCTTTGCATAGAATGTTCTGGGGGCAGCCCGCAAGTGTCACCACACTTCCGGCGCCAACATAACATGCCCACAACTTCCTAACCCATACGTCTTTGGAATGTGGGAGGAAACCGGAGCACCCGGAGGAAACCCACGCAGTCATGGGGAGGACGTACAAACTCCTTACCATCAGCATCCAGAATTGAACCCAGGTCGCTGGCGCTGTAATTGTGTTACGCTAACCGCTACACTACCGTGCCTGCCCATTCGGTTACATATCAGCCACATACCAGTTTTACCTTCTCTTTACCAAGTGTCCTTATCATGTTTAAATAATTGAAGTTTGGACCACATCAAGAACATTAAAAACATTCTATTTTTGTTTATTCCAGAAATGTGTTTTGTACTGGCCAGAGAAGAGGGGTATATATGGGAAAGTTGAAGTCCTTGTGAACAGCATTACTGAATGTGAGCATTATGTCATCCGGGATCTTACTCTTAAGGTAAAAATGGCTGGAAACAGTTCTTAAGTGACAAAGGTAGAGTCGCTGTTGGTTTGAATTAATTAAATCATGTTTTTGGTCATTTGCTTCTGAGAAAATTATGCATTATTGTGATTATACTGTCAGTATCATCCAGAATTGTTTAAGTCAGGGTATATTCAGTTAGCAACATATGTCCATGTCAAGCATTTATAGAAGCAGAGTGAATAGGAAGGACCATGAAACCCATTAAGGCTCGTCCCTTGATACCCTGATTGCCAGGCTAGCATCCAGGTGCATTTGGCTTTCAGCAAACATAATTTTTTCTATCATCTTGCCTGGCTGGTTGCTTAAAATTTTATAACCGTTTAAGTAAAAAAAAAACTAATGATTGTAATAAATTTAGTTTATACAAATTTAATTTTTTGACCCCATCAGTGTAGTTTATGCCCCTTGATACAATACCTTGATCTGTATAATGTGTGCAATTGAATTTCCATGATATTTCATCATAATTCATCCCTGTAAACTTGAGAACATAGCTTTTTGCTTTCCTCTGTACTTTCACCAAAGCATCTTTCTTAATAAGACCAAAGTTGAACAGAGTAACCTTTGTTATCTGACTATTATGATACAAACCTATAGTAAAAGCTTTTCATATTCTTCTCAACTGTTTGCTATCACAAAATTTCAATGTTTTTTTCACAATTTCTTTCACAAAAGAACTCAACTTCAAAAGAGTCGTATCACCTGAAATCCCCTTTCTAACTCCCCCATGCTAATTCACTTACATTGACTATATAGCACACATTGTATTTATGTAATATGGAATAGAACATTGATGGCTTTAAATTTCATTTGCCATTTAAGTAATGATGACTTTAAAATTCAGTGTGTAAATCACTTATCACGACTGCACCCCACCTCACTCTTGCACCCTTCAGTGAACCTTCTTCAGTTTAAAGTCAATTGAGCTTTATCCCCACAAACTTTATATAAATAATGGGGAAAATATTAATTCAGGTCTTGAAATCATACTTATTCCATTAACAATGAACTGTAACATTTTACAATTTTGTTTCATCAAGTAAAATTTGAAAAGTATGAACAAATATGAAAATACGGACATTAAAAAGCAGTGTTTTGAAAAATGGATGTTGAATCCTCCTGAGCTATATTTTGTTAGACTTCCACAGCATTGTGTATGTCACATTTCCCCCTTCCCTCTATTTATTAGCTGCTTTCAAAATGGCCAAATTTTGAAATTCCTGAAGTCACAATTATAAGAATTGTAAGTTGAAATACCACATTGCAGAATGGTACTTGTATAATTGGGAAACTGGGGTGAAGCACCTAGGTTGGTATTGTAATGCAAACCAGGGTTGAATAAGAAGATGGTGAAATAGACAGCAGAATTAAAAATTACATCTGACCAATTTGATTGAATTCTTTGAAGAGATAACACATTTTTTTGTGATGAAGGCAGGGCAGTTGGTATAATTTACTAGGACTTTAGTAAGGCATTTGGCAAGGTCCCACATCGGAGACTGGTTCAAAAGGTTAGGGCCAATGGGATGCAGGGCAAGTTGGCAAATTGGATCCAAAATTGCTTGGCAATAGGAGACAGAGGGTGATGGTAGAGGGTTGATTTTGCAATTGGATGCCTATGACTAATGGTGTCCCACAAGGATCAGTGCTGGTACCCTTGCTGTTTGTAATATACCTGAATGACTTGGTTGTGGATGCAGGAGGCATGATCATTAAGTTCACAGATGACATGAAGATAGGCCATCTTGGTGATAATGTGGAAGATAGTCTTAGGCTGCAGAGAAATATCGATGTGTTGGTGAAATGGGCTGAGAAATGGCAGATGGAGTTTAATCCAGACAAATGTGAGGTGATGCATTTTGGGAGTACTAATGAGGCTAAGACATTCACCATGAATCGTAGGGATTTTGGGGGACATTGAGGAACAAACGGATCTTGGAGTTCAAGTTCATAGATCCTTGAAGGTGGCAACACAGTTCGATAATGTGGTTAGGAAGGCATGTGAGAGACTGGCCCTCATTAATTGGGGCATTGAATAAAGAAGTAGGGACATTATGTTTCAATCTTATGAAACCTTTGTCAGATCTCAGCCAGAGTAGTGCATGCAATTCTGATCTCCATGCCATAGGAAGGATGTCATACCACTGGAAAGGGTTCAGAGGAGATTCTCCAGGATGTTGCCTGGGGTGGAGCAGTTCAATTATGAGGTGAGACTTGAGAAGCTAGGTCTGTTTTTCCTGGAGTGGAGGAGGTTAGGAGGGGACATAATGGAGGTATACAGTATAAAATTATGAAGGGTATAGATAGGGTAGACTGCAGGAAACTTTTCTCCATATCTGAGGTAGATAAAACTAGAGAACATAGATTTGGGGTAAGGGGTAAGAGATTTAGAGGGGATATGAGGGGGACCTTCTTCACCCAGAGAGTGGTAAGTAGCTGGAATGCATTGTTTGAGAGAGTGAAGCTGGGTTGCTGACAGCACTTAACAAGTGTCTAGATGAGCACTTGAATCACATAGGTATAAAAGGCTATGCACCAAGTGCTTGGAGGTGGAATTAATATGGAAGGGTGTCTACTGGTCAGCATGGACAAGTTGAGCCGAATGGCATGTTTCCATGCTGTACAATTCTATGACTCTAAAATGTGGAATTATCACAGCAAGTAAGAAGGCCCTTTGGCCCATTGAGCCAATGCTGGTTTTCTTTGAGAACAATCTGCTCAGCTCCAATCCCTAGCTCTTTCTCTGATATTTTTTCCACCCTCAATTATCTATCCAGTTGCCTTCTGAAAGCAATGAGTGAAACTGCTTCCATTCGCTCTTTCAGGCAGTGAATACCAGGTTATGGCTAATTGCTGTGTGAAAGAGTTTTCCCTCATGTCATCCTGGTTCTTTACCTTTGGTTTTGTTTCTTCTGATTCTTGTCCCATCCATCAATGTAAATAATTTCTCTTCATTCACTTTGTCCAGATTTGTGGTGATTTTGAACACTTCCATTAAATCACCACCCAACTTTTTCTGCTCACTGGAGAACAATCCCAACTTCTGCAAATTTTTTAATCAAAAGTATGCTTTATTCATAACATTTGCAAATACATGATATTATACATCATATGTCACCATTCATAGTACATCAGAATATTCCATTTATGACAAAGTTCACATTATGATGATATTTTATTTACATTATTCCCCTGAATGACTTGTACATGAGGTCCTCATTGTGGAATGGTGGAAAATGTGGCCTTTGCCTATGGACTCTATGTGGCTGCTGTGGCAGGCTTTAGAACATCTCTCAGCACAGAGTCCTGGACCTTGGTATGCCAATTGGCAACATTTTGTCACAGACAGATCCTTGCACAGTACAACCAGCAAATTTTGGGCGGATGAAATTCTTCATCGTTGATAATCTTTCAGCAGCCATTGGCATTTATCTTAGTTTACGTCCCTGGGAACAGCCTGTAGAGCGCAGGCTGTTGGGAATCAACTTTTTCACTCCATCAAATAATAATGTCCCTTGTCTATGGAATGGAAAGGTTTAGAGAGATATGAGTCAAATACAGGTTTTGATGAATATCTTGGTTGGCATGGACTAATTGGGCCGAAGGGCCTGTTTCCGTGCTGTATGACTCCATGACTGTATCAATGTGTTATTGTACTGTTACCTCTTTTCCACCCTGTTTGGGGCCTGCATGTCCTTTCTCTAGTGTGGTGACCTGGATTAGACACAATAGTCACTCAGAATCAAAGCAGTGGTTTATAGAATTTCAACATAACACTTTTGTTTTTGTGTTATAAGGCTATAAATGAAGCTCAGGATCCCATATGCTTTTTAAATTGCTTTGTCAGCCTTTGCATCAAAAAAGTTGGTTAAGCCAATTTAAAAGTTTTGTAGATATTACTGAGGAAGAATGAGGAAGGTGATGATTGTCATAGCTTCAAAATTTTGGAAAAACTTGGGTTGAAGAAATAATGAATTCATTGGAAATGCGTTATCTCCAAAAATAGTAATTAAGGTCTCCCTCTCTTCTCTGATCAGCATGAAGGCAAGTCTCAAAACATAAAACACTACTGGTACAAATCCTGGCCTGACCACAAGACTCCCGACAGTGCTCAGCCACTGCTGCAACTCATGCTGAAAGTGGAGGAGACCAGACAGAAGTCACCTGGCCGAGGACCTATTGTGGTACACTGCAGGTATTCAGTCATCACTCCCGTCATTTACTCTGCAAGGAACATTTCTCCTTTATTTCTAAAAGAGTATTAAACATATTTGTTCTATAGTCATTGTAATTGTGGTAAAAAGTGAAAGTAGAGCATAACTACAAGATAGTTTATATATAACAGAAATAAGCTCAAAAGCACCATAATAATAATTTATAAAAGTAAATTAAAACATTACATGGTCAATATTAAAGATGTATATGTACTGTTATCCAGCAATAAGAAATTTAAAAAATTTAAGTTTTAATTAAATTCTTCACCTGCCTTTCAGATGGGTAAAGCTCAGTAACACAGTCACTGTGATTTTGTGAATGAAGCATAACTTTGGTATGAGTGGAAGCAGTATTTTTAGAATTCCCCTTCCCCTGAGAGTCTAGTTCTTGAAGTCTTATTAATGAATCAGCACTTGGTTTACTGCCTCATTCCTCCTAGGACCACTTACTTTGAGTTTTCACATAATCAGCATTGTGCACAGACAGGGCTGGGAGGAGCTGGTCATTTACCCATTTAATTAGACCAGCCCTTAAATAAGTTCCTCTGAAATTCACCAATCTTTTAGGAAATATCCAAATCAACCATACCTGTTAAGGTTAGCCCTATCTTCACTTAGGTACATTGTCCAGATATCCATTGACAACTCAATAATAAAAGTTGAAATAATTTGCCTGTTTCTCAATGCCAAGATATTTCACAAGGGCTGTAGACATGAAGGTTATCCAATGCAAAATCATTGAGAACATTATACTAAACATTTTAAGTATAGGAAGTGGAGATTGATTCGGCCTGGTTTATCTGCCTTCCTTTCAGTGCTGGGATAGGGAGAACCGGCTGTTTTATTGCCATCACCATTGGATGCCATCAGCTCAGAAATGAAGGAGTGGTCGATATTCTGAGCATTGTTTGCCAACTGCGGGTGGACAGGTAGGTGCGCATATTTACTCAAAATTTTATAACAAATTGATTGAGAAAAGATTATGATCACAAGATGGTAGTTGTTGAGAAACACTATTCATCTATCCATAAATGTTTGTTGATTGCTTTGTTAATCCATACACCATTCAGGATTTCACTATTGATCATTCCTTGTGTGAAGAATAATTTGTTGTCATAAATTTCCTGGTGATTTTCCAACCAGTGCTGCTTTGCCCTGTTGATGCAATATAAAGTAGATTTCTATATTAACTTCCTTCACCCTTCATAACTATTTTCTACACGCAAGTGTAAGGAGGATCTGCGTAAATAGAACAGGCAACAATTGAGTTCCATGTTGGCTTGTGATCAATCTGCATCTCCTGTTTTTCCCTTTGGTTTCATTGAACAGCAATTCTTCTCCTAACAGGGGGACCTAGAAAGTTATTTTACCCACTGCTTAGCTCCAGAATACTGAGCTGAGGAGCCTGAGTTGAAATCAGGTAATGTGGTGAAATAATCAATTCTTGCTCATATCAAATGAAAATGCAAAGTGTCTTTATCCTTGTTTTGTTTCATTAGGGAAAATATTCCTGTGTTTTTATTTCCAAGGACATGTTTTACAGGGGGATAAAACAAATAAAAATCCAGAAAACTTAGACAATCAGGTTCCTTTGATCATTTATGCTCCTTTCTACTGAAACCCATGCCCAAAATAGATCTGAATATAATGGCTCTGATTCTGCCCCACACCAACTAGTATCCTGCAATTACACTGGGTGAAAGCAAGGATAAAATTGCCCAGAAAAGTAGAGCGGAAATGAAATTTTCTGCTTCTTTGAATGTATTTTTATGCCATCAGTATCAATCACATTAAAACCTGAAATTTTTATTCCTGATGCAATATGTGGCTTGAAATTTTAATTTTCGTACAAGATTGAGTTCAGTTTCAAATTTGAGAAGGAGAAGCTGATAACTGGTATATCGATATTTCATTGGAACAAAGGAAATTACAGTGGTATGAGAGAGGAGCTGGCCTAAATTGATTGGAAGAGTAAGCTAGCTGGAGGGACGGCAGAGCAGAAATGGATGGAATTTCTACAGGAAATAAGGAAATTGCAGGATAGATATATTCCAGGAAAAAAGAAGGTTTTGAATGGAAAAAAGGCACAAATGTGGATAACGAGAGAGGTGAAGGCTAAAATAAAAGCAAAAGGGAGGGCATACAAGGAAGCAAAAATTAGTGGGAAAACAGAAGACTGGGAAACTTTTAAAAACCTGCAGAAAGAAACTAAGAAGGTCATTAGGAAAGAAAAGATGAATTATGAAAGGAAGTTGGGAGATAACATTCGAAAGGATACTAAGAGTTTTTTTAAATATATAAGGAGTAAAAGAGAGACACGAGTTGATATAGGACCAATTGATAATGGTGTGGGAGGGATTATAATGGATGATAAAGAGATGGCAGAGGAACTAAATGAGTATTTTGCATCGGTCTTCACTGTGGAGGACATCAGCAATATACCGGATAGTCAGGGGTCTCAAGAAATGGAACTGAGTCCAGTTAAGATTACTAGAGAGAAGGTGCTAGGAAAGCTAAATGGACCAAAGACTGATAAGTCTCCCAGACTGGATGAGGTGCATTCCCGGGTTCTGAAGGAGGTGGCTTTAGAGATAGCAGAGGCATTGGTGATAATTTTCCAGAAATCGATGGACTCCAGCATGGTTCCAGAGGACTGGAGGGTTGCAAATGTAGTTCCGCTGTATAGGAAAGGTGGGAGGCAGCATAAAGGAAATTACAGACCTATTAGTCTGACATCGGTGGTGGGAAAGTTATTAGAATCAATCCTCAAGGATGAGGTTATGGAATACCTAGAGGTGCAAGGCAAGATAGGTCCTAGCCAACATGGTTTCGTGAAGGGAAGATTCTGCCTGACCAACCTATTGGAGTTTTTTGAAGAAATCTCAGGTAGAGTGGATAAGGGAGAGGCAGTAGATGTTGTGTATTTAGACTTTCAAAAGGCCTTTGACAAGGTGCCACACAAGAGACTGATTAATAGGATGAGCGGTCATGGAATTACAGGTAGGATAACAGAATGGGTGGAGCATTGGCTGGTTGGCAGAAAGCAAAGGGTGGGAATAAAAGGATCCTGTTCTGGTTGGCTACCGGTTACTAGTGTTCCGCAGGGGTCGGTGTTGGGGCCGCTTCTTTTTACTCTGTACATTAACAATTTGGATGATGGAGTAAATGGTTTTGTGGCTAAGTTTGCGGATGACGCCAAGATAGGTGGAGGAGTAGAAAGTATTGAGGAGACAGGAAGGTTGCAGAGAGACTTAGATAGTTTAGGAGAATGGGCAAGGAAATAGCAGATAAAATTCAATGTTGAGAAATGTGCAGTTGTACACTTTGGAAACAGAAATAAATGGGCAGATTATTATCTAGAAGGGGAGAAAATTCAAAGTACAGAAGTACAAAGGGACTGGGGGTACTCATGCAAAATACCCTAAAGGTTAACCACCAGGTCGGATCAGTGGTAAGGAAAGTGAATGCTATGTTGACATTCATTTCAAAAGGTATAGTGCATAAAAGTAAGGAAGTGTTGATGAGGCGCTACAGGGCACTTGTGAGGCCTCATTTGGAATACTGTGTACAGTTTTGGGCCCCATATCTTAGGAAGGATGTGCTGATGTTGGAGAGGGTTCAGAGGAGATTTATGAGGATGATTCCCGGAATGAAAGGGCTTACATATGATGAGCGTTTGTCTGCTCTTGGACTGTACTCACTGGAGCACAGAAGAATGAGAGGGGACCTCACAGAAACATTTAAAATGTTGACAGGACTGGACATCTACTGTTGAGTAGATGTGGCCAAGCTGTTTCCCTTGGTGGGTGAGTCCAGGACCAGAGGGCACAATCTTAGAATAAGAGGGTACAGGTTTAAAACAGAGATGAGGAGAAATTTCTTTAGCCAGAGGGTAGTGAATTTATGGAATTCCTTGCCAGGTACAGCAGTGGAGGCCAGATCATTAGAGGCATTTAAGGAGGAGATAGATGGATATCTAATTAGTCAAGGGATATGGGGATAAGGCCGGAAATTGGGGTTAGAATAGTTTTTTTTTGCTCATGGAGCAGACTCCCCCCCCCAACATTTCTCATTTCTTTTTTTCTTTTTCCCCTTTTCTTTGGAGCAGACTCAATGGGCCGAATGGCCTACTTCTGCTCCCTTGTCTTGTGATCTTGTGAAGTGAATATGAGTTCCCCGCAGTCTGTGCCGGTTTTTCTATCAGCTGTGAGGTTGGCAGGAAACATGTTTGTATGTAAACATTAGTAAAAGGAAAATTGAAACAACTTGCATTTATACATGCTTTTTAGAGCCTTTAAATATTCCAAATTTCTTAATAGGGAGTGAAATACTTCTAAAACCGAGACAGTGCCGTATTGCAGGAAGTACAGCAGACAATCCGCGCACGTCAAACTCACATAAACACCAATGTGACAATGACAAGCAAACTCATTTTTCCGATCTTGATTGAAAGATAAACAATGGTTAGTACATTGAGAACTGCCCAGTTCTTCGTGAGGTATTACAGGGGGATTTTTTCACCTGAGAGAATAAAGAGGACACAGTTTAATATCTCAACTGAAAGATGTCACCACCAGCTATGCATCACTCCTTCAGTACTGCACTTCAGTGTCAACCTTGGTTGTTAAGCTTTTGACTGGGACTTGAACTCACAGTCTTCTAGTGAGAATGTTACCAACTCGGCCACAGCTGACAGAGCTACACATTACTTCAAGCCCATCATCCTGTTTTTGCCCTACAGAGAATGGTACCCTCCAGAAAGGCCCCAATTTGTAAACTAATTAAAATGCAACAAATACAAAGTGGCAAGAACATTGGGCCAAAGTAAATTAACTGGTAGAACAGCCAACTGTTTAGCCACTTGGGCTTGGACTTCCACGCATACACAGCCAATAGCGAAAGTCTGAGACAAGTTGGACATTAGATGCAGATGCAGATGCAGCTCACCTCCCTGCCCCTATTGGACTCACTAATGAGCCCAGTGGAACAGCACCGATGCGCTAAGAGAAGGACCAGATTCACTTTGCAGCCAGCCCCTCAACTTTACGCCATGAAAGGACAATGTAAGTAATGCATCCCCATTTATTTGAATAGCATCACAAAAGCTGTACATTAAGGTACATGCAGGTTAATAGTTGACTTAAGTTATTTTTAATTAGATTTGTTTGCTTTTAAGTCTTTTAATTTTTTTTCAAATTTTTGCTTTTTTAATTATTTAAGTCTTTTTAAAATATGTTTCACATGTTGCTGACATTTAAAAACTTTAACCGTGCTGAGCTATTGAAAGACATTCTGGAGGCAGGACCCCAGGACTTGTTGCTTGAAGCCCAGTCACTCCTTGGAGCCCCTCAGTCTCGTGAGACAGATTTCTAGTGCAGGTCATCTTCCTCAGTCCATGCCCAAAAAAGGCATGTCATAAGTCCCAGCACAAACCAGCCCATTATAATATAACTCCAACTTAATTACTTTGTGCATTTGTCTCAAAGATGCATTTCTTACTTGCACACTTAATGCAGTGTTTTAAGTTGTAAGTAATCATCTTCATAATCAAATTTTTCAAAACTACCAGGCTGACAATATAATCACCGTTAGTTCCAGTATTTATTTGTTTTTTACTAAAGATTTATCTTTGCTTTGTAGAAGTTTTTTGGTGGACTGGACCTCTAAAATATTCTCTTCCTGCTCGTCCTTAAAAGGCTAGCAATTTTGATGTTCAGACCCTAAATAAAAAAAACGCAGTAAAAACAAATATAGCAATATAAAGCACCTCTGATCAGGAATTCAAGAAGTACTGTATGCGTGACATGTTCAGTGTAAAGTTGCCAAAACGACTAAAAAGTGTTTGCTTTGTTATTGGGCAGCTGTGTCACCAGGATAAACGTTCTGCCAATCCACGTCAGCAGCATTGTTACATAGAATAATTAATCCCCTGAGAACTGGATGTGTTTAAATCATGCTATTAGTAAGCACGGTTATTAAGCTTAATAGAATAATTGGACTGGTGACTGGAAAGTGCACAGAGACTGTAGATACATTTCACACTATAGTGGGAGAATCATTAAAGTCAAGTCAACCAGATATACTAGATTATGGAAAAAATATTGCATATCTTGGAATACAAAAGTACTTGAGTATCCAAGCAATGTGTCAAAAGAATAGAACTCTTGCATTTTATCATAATGTTGGTAGCATCACAAGGATAAAGACCATTTAAACAGCTGGATTCAGATTCAATGACCTGTCATTGCACTAGACATCTTTAGTATCTGAAGTTGTATTTTTGCAACTTTGTTTGGATTTCAGTCTGATCACCGTAGAAGATTTTAATTTTCAAATTTCATTCTCTTTCGTATTTCATAAGTTGACCGTTTCCTGAAGCTATCGACATTTCTCTTTTTCATTCCTTTTTAAAAGTATGATTCACCTCTTATTAGATTGCTCCATTTTTTCTGCTTTCTTGACTGCCGGCTAAAGGAAGGATCCCACCCATAATCTGAACTAATTTTTGCCATCATAAATGCTGATGAACTGAGTACCTCTAACATTTTGGGGTGGACTGTGCCGAATTTTCTGGGTGATTCAAGATATCAACGTTCAATCACTTAAATTACCCCATGTTGTACTTTACACGTACTTGTGGTGAATAATGGAGTTCGGGGTCCTACCGATAGATTTGGGAGACTGATCTGCCTGTTTACCTGACCATTGGACTTCACATCGTGACAAGTAACCAAACCCAATTGTCCTGGGATTTCCCCAGCATCTTGCTGTGGAATCACTTTTCAGATCCTGTGCTAGGTTAGAAATGGCAAAATCCAAAACCACCTGTTGGCCGGTCTTACACTAATAATGACATCGAGTCCACAATAACTCCCAGGGGATTCTAGGTCTCTGAAAGGCAGCAGGAAATGTAAATTACTTTTTCACAGAGCCCTTGTCTCTCCTTACTCATGTAAGCTTCTCCATACCCACACGTTGAATATTTTGCTCAGGCTTCCTTTCATTCTTCCTCCTTTCATCTTGCCACTCGAGTGCCTGCATTTTGACCCTGAGATTCTTTTGGGTGGCATCCATCTGCAGCTTATCAGAGCATTAAAAGTGCTGATTTCCATTATGGTACAAGGATTTAGAATATTCACCGGATCATACATAATGGTACTGTATGATACAACAGAAAAATCCTCAAAAAATACTATATTCTTTTGAGCATGTACTGCATGGGTTCAGAGCGTTGTAAAAAAGAGAAACCTAGGGCTACCAGGATGTAATTCCCTGAAAATGGCAACATAGGTTGACACGTTGGTGAAGAAGGCATATGGCCCACTTTAAGTATTCCCCACATCCCACCCCCACACCCACTCCCAACCACGCCTCTTCTTTTCTTCCCTTTCCTAGCCTATCTCTCTTTTTTCTACCCCCCTTTTTTTCTCTCCTTACCTCTGACCCATGCCCCAGTGGATCTGCTCTCCCCTCCCCCACACCTGCCTATCACTATCTCTTACCCGCATCTACCTATCACCACCTTGTGCCCACCCCACCTCCCCTCTTTTGTCCACCTGTCACTGCTCTGCTTTTCCCTCCTATATATTGGGCTTCCCCTTTTCCTATCTTCAGTCCAGAAGAAGACCCAAAACATTGACCACCTGCTTTTCTCCATGGATGCTGCCTGGCCTGCTGAGTTCCTCCAGCATCATAGTGTTTTTCATATGGCATGCTTGCCTTCATTGGACAGGGCATGGGTACAAGAGTTGGGATATCATGTTACAGCTGTATAGGACATTGGTGAGACTGCATCTGGAATATTGTGTGCATTTCTGTATAAAGGATATAATTAAATTAGAGAGGGTGCAGAAAATATTCACAAGGATGTCGCCGAGACTAGAGAGCTTGAGTTATAAGGAGAGACTGGAGAGGCTGGGACTGTTTTCCCTGGAGCAGAGAAGGCAGAAGGGTGACCTTTAGAGGTGTATAAAATCATGAGGGCCATAGATAAGGTGAATGGTCATAGTTTTCCCATGGTAGGGGAGCCTAAATCTAGAGGGCATAGGTTTAAGGTGAGAGGGGAAAGATTTAAAGTGGACCCAAGAGGCAACTTTCACACACAGACGTGCTAGGTATATGAAACAAGCTGCCAGAGGAAGTGGTAGAGGTGGGTACAATTACAATGTTTTAAAGACATTTGGACAGATTCATGGATAGGAAAGGTTTAGAAGGATATGGGCCAAATACAGGTAAATGCGACTAGCTCAGGAAAGCACCTTGCTGGGCATGGATGAGTTGGGCCAAAGGGCCTGTTTCCCTGCTGTATAACTCGATAACAGTTTACTTCATTAACAGTGCTGTATAAATGCAAATTATTGCTTCCTGTTCAACCCTTTTTTAGTAGAATTATTTGTAAATACGAAAGTAAGACAGCGGTAGATCAGGATTTGGCCTGTTTGCAGCCTTTTCCAACCTACTCCTGGCTGGAAAGTGGACAGAATGATGGCAGGTGAGTATGGGATCTGAGATTCCTGTTCATCTCCCACAAAAAATTGAAAGCTAGACAACACTCATTAAGCAGTTTTATAAGCTTCGTAGATGAATAATGGTCAATTAGACAAGTAAGAGGCGCCTGTAAAACCATACCCTAGTACAAGTCAGCACCTCCTAGAGAGGAGGGCAAGAATCTCGCAACAAAGATATAAAAGTAACCATTCAAAAAGGGAACTATGAGGAATGCACTCCTTCTTCTTCCAACAATAAACAGCAGCTGATAATGGTTAGCACAACAAATGTTTTGACAGTTGATGTAAAGGTTAAATGCAAAATACTCCATATGTTACATCAAAAAATATTAATCTGGAGTCCTTTATGCTTCCTATGTTTGGTTTTACAATGCACTTTTATCGGGGATAGAAAACCAGCAGGAGCCAATCAGTTGCCCACCGTATACCAATTCCCACATCCTACCTCCCCACCTCCTCTCCTGAATTATTTTTCTGACTTGCTGCTTCACTGAAGATTATGATTTATTCCATTATATGTTGTTGTCAAAAGTTACATGAACAAAACTTCCAAAAGTGCCCCATCTATACTACCTTGCTTCACAGGAACATTGATTGCAAATTCTGCAAATATAAGAACATATAAGAAATCAAACAATCCAAATCATGCCTGCACTTAACATAAACATAGCAGCAGAGGAAATCCAAAAACTGCATACAAATTCCACACAAATGTTCCTGCCTTAAACTTGCTGTAGGCATCCTATTCCTCTTTGGTTCCAGACGCCATGTCAGTCATGAAGTTCAAAAGTTCATAAAATAAATTACTCTGGGGCCATTGTTATTGTTGCTATATCAGTAAACTCCAGCATTACCAGCAGTAAGACGAAAGGCTCTACAATACCAACAATAAGCATTTCTTGGTGCACTTTAATCAAGGCATTGGAAGTACTTCTAGTCTACTGTAAGTAGTACCATGAGAACATTTACTTTTGTCAAGTATAAAACTTCGCCCAAAGAACTACTGTTCTGGGGAAACTGAGCCATGGTTGGAGAAACAAAGGACTGCAGATGCTGGAATCTAGATGAAAAACATGATGATGCTGGAGGAACTCAGCAGACTAGGTAGCATCCATGGAGAAAAGCAGGCAGTCAACATTTCGGGTCAGGACCCTTCTTCAGAGTCATGATTGGTTTCAGCCATTTTAATAGGTAATGTTTTGGGTTCAGGACAATTTCTACTTTCACAAATAGCTTTAACTTAGTTTCTCCTTTGTTTAGCTCTGCAATGACTATGGCTAAATAACTAAAAGTGAAGTCTATATTCAAAGTCTCCTAAGTTTCCCCCACATTTCCAGTGGAAACATAAACATTATACATAAATAAGAATGTGAGAACAGAAGAACCATAGAACCATAGAACCATACAGCACAAAACAGGCCCTTCGGCCCACCATGTTGTGCCGTCCATCAAACCACCCTCACACTACCTAACCCCTTCCTCCCTCATATCCCCCAATCCCACACTCCTCCATATGCCTATCCAACAAGCTCTTGAACCTGTCCAATGTATCTGCCTCCACCACCACCCCAGGCAGTGCATTCCATGCACCAACCACTCTCTGGGTGAAAACCCTCCCCCTGACATCTCCCCTGAACCTCCCACCCCTGACCTTAAAGCCATGCCCTCTCATCTTGAGCATTGGTGCCCTGGGAAGGAGGCGCTGACTGTCTATCTATTCCTCTCAATATTTTATATACCTCTATCATGTCTCCTCTCATCCTCCTCCTTTCCAGTGAATAAAGCCCTAGCACCTTAAGCCTCTCCTCATATTCAATACTCTCTAATCCAGGCAGCATCCTAGTAAATCTCCTCTGCACCCTCTCCAATGCCTCCACATCCTTCCTATAATGAGGCGACCAGAACTGAACACAGTACTCTAAGTGTGGCCTAGCTAGAGTTTTGTAAAGCTGCATCATCAGCTCGCTGCTCTTAAACTCAATCCCGCGACTTATGAAAGCCAACATCCCATTGGCCTTCTTAACTGCTCTTTCCACCTGTGAGGCAACTTTCAATGAATATCCCTCTGTAAGCTCCGACAGCCCTCCACACTATCCACAACACCGCCGATCTTAGTGTCGTCCGCAAACTTACTAACCCAGCCCTCCACCCCCTTGTCTAAGTCATCTATAAATATCACAAAAAGTAGAGGTCCCAGAACCGATCCCTGTGGGACACCACTAGTCACTGCCTTCCAATCCCAGGGCATTGGAGCAGGAGAAGGCCATTTAGCCCCTCAAGCCTGCCTCTCCATTCAATATGTTCATGGCTGATCTGCCCCTGGTCTCAACTCCTCTGCCAGTTCCCCATCACCCACAAGTAGATCCTTCAAAAATTTATCTACTTTTTCTATAAGTATCCCCAGTGATCTAGTCTCCATAATCCTCTGGAATAGACAATTCTAGAGGAATTGAAAGGGGAGATTATCAAGTATCAATTCTACAATCCCACACTGGCACTGACAACATTTGCTTGCATTCTGATAATTAACTCGAATGTTAAAATTTTAACCAATTAATATATTGGCCCCATGGTATTGATAGGTAGCTTGTACCTCCAGCACTTGCATCTTGATCTTTCATTGAATAAATTCTGTTTCCAATTATTTTTTATCAAGTATTACTAATGTAAGTATTTTTTCTACTTATTTTCTGCTCGCTCTGCTTTGAGCAACATATGAAAGGATTTTTTTTAATGTAGCGGAATGAACTATATTTGGATTTAAATAACCTTGGTAGCTTTGATCAAGAGGATGTAGAGAAAGATTACTTGGTAATGGGGAATATGATGTAGGTGGCAAAAATGGAGGAAGATGGTTTAGCAAATGCAGGGGCTGGTGAAAGGTGAGTTCCTGGGATTGATGTTAGAGAATGTTGAGCACCTGAGGTGCAGGAAATGGAAGCAACACTCTCACAGGTCTCTGAAGTGCTGCCGAGGGGAAATATTGGGTGATTAAATAAGTCAATTACAGAACTCTGGTGTGAGAAGTAAAATCGTCAGAGCAGACATAAGATACACAGAGAAACAAAGAGAAATGAATGTTTTTACAAGAAGAAGGAAGGGAATAAGCAAGATAGAGACATAGAAGCAGAAAATTGTTCACAAGAATAATCACAGGAATAAAAGGCTTAATGTATTTAGAGTGTTTGATGGCTCTGGTCCTATATTCCATTGAGTTCAGTAGAATGAGGGGGGATCTCATTGAAGTCTACTGAACACCAAAAGGCCTGGATAGAGTGGACACGGAGAGTAAGTTTCTATCAGTGGGAGAGTCTAGGATCCAAGGGCACAGCCTCAGAATAAAGGGACGCCACTTTAAAACTGAGGTGAGGAGGAATTTCTTCAGCCAGGGTGGTGAATCTGTGGAATTTATTGCTACAAGGGGGCTGTGGAGGTCAAGTCATTGTGTGTATTTAAGGCAGAAACTGATAGATTCTTGACTGGTAAAGAGGTTAAGAGTTATGGGGAGAAGGCAGGAGAATAGGCTTGAAAAATAATCAGCCATGATTGAATGGCAGAGCAGACTCAATGGGCCAAATGGCCTAATCTTGCTCCTATACCTGCACTGCACTTCCTCTGTAGCTATGACACTTTACTCCGTACTGTTATTGTTTTTACCTGTACTACCTCAGTGCACTCTGTACTAACTCAATGTAACTCAATGTGTAATGAATTGACCTGTACGAACAGTATGCAAGACAAGTTTTCACTGTACAATAATAAACCAATACCAGTACCAGTACTACACCTTATGGTCTAAGATGCTAGAAACACCAAGCAAATCAGGCAGTATTTGTGGAAAAAGAAACAGAGTAAACTTATATTTGAAGGGCCTATGACCTGATTCATTAACTCTATCCCACAGATGTTGCCTTACCTGCTAAGTATTTCCAACATTTTGTGTTGTTTTTGATTTTCAAGCATAATGGTAGATGTGGACTTGTAACCTCACCTGTAAGATTAACAGTAAGTGTCATAAGCAGTGTGCTATCAAGTGACAGTTGTTCACCAACAACACTCAGCTGGATTCCAACTCACAGGCTCCTACTGTGGAGCTGACCAGTACCTTGACCCAGGAAGGAGAACTAAACTGAACGTGTGATTGCTTGAAATCAAGGCAGCTCTGGACTTAGTGTAGAACCAACATCTACATTTTTATTCATTGTAATGGTCTTGTTCCTCCAGTCCAAACACTGAAAGAGATATATACCACTACAATTTAAAAGGACATTCATTCAGGCTGCACGTTGCTGTCCTGGGAACCTGGGTGCCGGGAACGTGGTGCAAGTTCCTGTTCTCCACTGATGCTCCCCCCAGCAATGAATTGCACTCAGCCAGAGTGGAACTGGTGATGAGTGGGCTGGGGCAGGTATGTGATGGCCCAGCACTGAGATACCAAGTCTGGGCTGCACCCTGGCTGGCAGGGTGATTGTGGGCCATTGCTGGGGATTGGCAGAACCCACTCCATGTGTTGGCAGACCATCCACATCCTGTGTCTCTCACCTCACTTTGTCTTGGATGTAATGGAAGCTATTGTCTCCCTCTCTCTTTACTTTGCTCTAAGGTAACAAGCTCAAAGGCCAGCAATCTTTACCAATAAACATATCACTACTGAAACCAGAGCCTCAACCTATCAGAGAAATTCCCTTTGTTCTATCCATCCCTTACGCACCCTTTCTTCAAACTAATTTGCTTTCTCACTCTTCCAGTTCTGATGAATGGCCTTTGACCTGAAACATTAACTCTGCTTCTCTTTCGACAGTTGTTGTCTGACCAGCTGAGTGTTTCCTGCTTGTTCTGTTTTTATCCCATACTGCAAATGTCAGGTTTACCAATCTGATTCCTGAACATTAAAGCACCGCTGAGCTCACCAGTTTATAATCAGTATTTAGGCTAAAAATTAAGTTTTTAATTACATTACTTCAAATTTGCTGTTTGGCATTTCTTGGTGTAAGTCAGTGTATGACAGCAGTTGGGGGAATTGTTATCACACAGTGACCTACGCCAAGTTCCTATAAGTCTAGGGATCTCTGAAAACTACAGATGGCCTCATTGCACCTAAGCAAATGTATGGGCCCACAACTGTGTTCCTTTCTCTTTCAATTCATTTTGTCCTCCAGTTTTTATCCCTCCCTCCCTTCCTCTCCCTGCTGTGATTACACATAAAAATGTTTGTGTAAAGCACTTCAGGAAATCCTGAAAGGGATATAAAGGGCAGAATGTAAATGCAAGCCTTTCTTTCGTTGGTTCGAAATGGGCAAGGCAAAACAAGCTTGTATTTTTCATAATGTGGATGAGGATTTATCACAGTGATTTGCTAATTAACCAGAATTCATTGAACAGTGTGAACAGTCTGGACAAGTTTAATCTGAGCAGTTCAGAGAGCTCTAATGGTTCGTCTTTTGCATTCTTGATCAATGACTAATTTGATCTAATACAATTTAACCCTAATTCATCAAGATTTGGAAGCCTGTCATCATAAAACAATTCTGCAAGTTATTCATCAAAATCCATCAAAATTAGTGGTTGTGTTTATAAATTGTTGCTAAAACTGGATACTTATTTGCTTAGTTGATCCATGGCCATTATAGCTGATATTAACCATTTCATTTAATTTTTGGTATTGTAGTTACTTCAGCCATTAAATTCCAAAAGTTGGTCACTTCATCAGCTTGGCAAGACTTGCTAATAGTGAAGGCATAGGTGAAGCTATGGAGCACAATTCATAAAATTATTAAAGTCGTTAATGAAAAGATATTAGTGTGCATGTGGAGGGCTGGATTCTAGGTCGTGGCTGTGGTTCCTCAGAAGATGATCTCTCACACCCGACCTATCTGGGAGCTTCCAAGTGAAAATGAAATACATTGTGGTTAGGAAAAGGACATTGAAGACCATCAAAGTGGTCTCCAACATGTGTCTCCAGCATCTCCCAGCACTGGCTATTGACCAATATATATGTAAAATCTTCATGCTGATGGTCTGCTTATCCTCTCAGTTGGGAATGATGGGGAGTAATAAATCAAAGGGTCAGATTTCTGGAAAAAAAAACTTTTTATTTCAAGATATGGATTTTCTTATCAAAGAATATCTAGATTTTAGAATAAAAGCTCCATTTTGAAAATATGTTTTTACATTCAGGTGTGTAATTTTAAAAATAATTCCTATAAACCATTGAATAGGGGTGGTAAACAAGACATGACAAATAGTTTTGTCTATAATGGTAAGAGTGTTGGCGTGGAGAAATTTTTTTATTCTTGAGTCATAGTGTGTGACTGAGACAGCTACCTAATGCTCAGACAGGATGCAGAGCAGTCTACTAGTATTAGTGACAAGAAAAATGCTACACTTTTTGTGGTCTTGTGATCTACAGAAGGTCACAGCTGCTGTGTGTGAGTGACTTTTATCTACAAGGATGGTCTCCTGACAGTTTTACTTCAATATTTATTCTCTAAGGCAGAAAATAACTGAAATATTTGCAAAACAAATCTGTGTATGTGTTCAGCATATAAATTAGGTTTTGCCCTGTTGCATCAAAATGGTGGCATCTTGAAAAATTAGTATTATCTCCACTTATATACATTGTCAATTCATTTAAAAAGTTAATGCATAACATTATGTATGGGATCTTGTTATGACAATCTTCCAGTAGGAAATGCAGAGAATAGAAAATAAAATGAATGCATGAGTGAAGGGGCCATGCAGCATTTGTGGAGGCAGAGGGATAGTTAACATTTCAGGTCAACTATCTCTATGCTACCGCAGGATCCTGATGCAGGGTCTCAACCTGAAATGTCAATTATCCCGACGCCTTTACAGATGCTGCCTGACCTGCAGAGTTCCTCCAGCAGTTTGTTTTATGATCCAGATTACAGGATCTGCAGACTCTCATGTCTCCTTTGGAGGTTTCCTTTGAACCTGTAAGATTGCACCATGAGAATGGTGAGGAAGAATATAGCAGTTAGCCCCACTGATGAAATTATTAATGATATTTTCCAGTTGGACTACCACTGGGCAACCTTGCCCAAATGAATAAGTCCTTCTAATAAACAAATCATTGTCCCATTTGTTACGTACTAGCAACAATAGAAACACAAGGAGCCATGTATAAATGTTAAAATCTGTTTAAATAAAAACGTTAGATATTAGACATTGACCCCAAAATAAACTGGAAGTGTGTGTGTGGCAAGTTCCCAAACCCCAAGTCTAGGAACAGTTCTCAAAGTTCAGTCCAGCAAGTCATGGAGCAAAACGATTAGCAAAGGCTTTTGAAAACCACAGTAGAATGTAGGGAAAATAGAGAGGAGTTTACGAAATCCATAAGTTCCACGATGGAAAGATACGACATCTCAATTGCCGAAGAACTCTGTTGCTTTTAGTCACAGATATCTGCCACTTCGATCGATACGTGGCCACCCACAGATGTACCTGATTCCTGATACAGGTTAACGACAAAGTGGACTCCACAGATTACTCCAAAAATCCATACGTGGATTGTATAGTGACAATCACAACGATTGTGATTCACTCGTAGATACAGAGACTGGCAGTCAGTGCTACCAACTTTTACCCATCTCTCTCTCTCTCTATCTCTCTCTCTCTCTCAGTCTGTCTGTGCCCTTGCCAGCACGTCCAGTGAATTTCTTTCAGACTCTTACAGCATTCCAGGTATAGACGCTTTTTCCGCTCCCACTCTTAGTAGTCAGATAAAACCACACACACACTACTGTACCACCGTCCAGGTGCCTTAAAGGGACACTCACCAAGGAGCAACCTGGTTCGTAACACATTGCATGTCTCGGGTGCAATTCATCTGAGTTAGTTTATCCCTGATGGAACTGAGGTTTTGTGAGTGTTACTTGGGCTGCTTCATTTTCCAAGATGTGAATGGAATTGAACATAATGCATACATACTCACTTCAAACTTTATAGTGGAAGGAAATTCATCGATGAAACAACTAAGGATGTCTGGACCAAGGTCACTGTCCTGACACTCCCTGCAAAAATATCCTGGGGCTGGGATGTTTGGCCTCCAAAACCACTGCCATCTTCCAGCACGTGCAGAATTTCCCATTGACTTAATTTTCTTTTGTGCCGCATTCACTCACACTTTGCTGGAGGAACTCAGCAAATCAGGCAGCACCTATGGAGGGAAATGGACAGTCGATGTTTCAGGTCAAGACCCTTCACCTGGACTCAGTCATTAGTCCAGATGAAAGGTCTTGGCCCAAAATGTCAACTGTCCATTTCCCTCCATAGATGCTGCCTGACTTGTTGAGTTCCTCCAGTTATTTGTGCGTTGCTCTGGATTCCAGCATCTGCGGTCTCTCGTGTCTCTCTCTCTCTCACATTTTGCCTTGTTGTCAAGGGAAGTCACTCTCACCTCACCTCTGCAATTCAGCTTTTTTGTCAATGTTCCTATAAGGTGATCTGGAGGATTGTGTCACCACAAAAACCAAAGTGAGCATTAAAGAGTCAAACAACATTGAGCACGTATCTTGTAATTTCCATTGGCTGTGCAGCTGAAGAATAGCTCCAAGAGGTGAGTTTGTCAAGTGTAAAGCAAAGTGTTCCAGTGAGTTCCACATAAATCATGAGCAACTGTCACAACAGTCTTCCACCAGCAAGCATAGAAAATGTAGAATCATAAATACTTTGGAATGGCTTCCATGTTGCTATTTTCCTTTAAACCCCATGTTGCTCCATAGCACCCTGGCAATTTCTTTTGGTCCTTTATTTTATTCTTCGTCTGCTGTTTCTGAAGTTATGATCATGCCGAGCAATTCTCAGCAGGTAATGCATTCGGTATTTTGGAAACAATTTGCTTGCTGTTGCAGGAGATAATATTTCCATAGTTATCCAGGTTTAGCCTTTTGTGCTGTTCCTCCTGGATATGGTATTTTAAATATACTTTTGCACACCTGACTTGGTCATGCCACAATATTTGGGCAGAATGCAGAATAGTGTATGCAGAACTAAATAAGGCTGCAGTCTTTACAGACTAACATGGCCTATTTTGTTGAAGCAAGACGTATGCATTTCTGATTAAAACAGATGTTAATTATCTGGTCAGATCACTGTCTAAATTGAGATGCACATTTCTTCTGGATGGAGCAACACAATTAACTTACTAAAATTAGGCAACCCATTACACCTCTAAATCAGGATTACAGGGTGGAGGCTATACTGTAATCTGAAGCTATAATGCATTAACCTAACGAAAGTTGATGCTGGTGGTGTTCCTGGCTTTTAATATACCATTCTATGTTTACTTATTGACATTCCTATCAAAAATCCTTCCACCTTTCTTTACAGGGAAGTTGTGCAAATATAAGAGAGGTGAACAAAGGCATTTGGAGAAGCTTTTGGGATGAGGCAGAAGCAGTTGCCATTGAAGTGGGGGTACAGGTGAGATGGAAGGGGAATTCATAGCAAAGAAGATTTGGAAGAGTAAAAGTGGTACTAGTATGTAAACTAGCAATGAAAGGCAGTGCTATTTGAAGTTAATGTCAGAGTTAAGCAAGTCAGAAACCACATCCACACAGGGGAACTTAAGCAGGAAGTTGTGGGAGAGTCAGGAATAGAGCTGGATGGCGATGATTCATTCAACCTCTTTACAAGCAGAAACAAGCAACAATTTAAGCAAATGTAATGGTCAAGACTGGATTCTTTGTTCTGAAAGTAATGTTGATGTGGGGGGGGGGGGGTACATTTTATCTGAGAAGAAGCAGTTAGTTCAAAAGTTGAAGAGCCAAGTCCAAAAGAGACAGTGTGAGCAAGTGGTGAACTTCATGGAGCAAATTCCTGTAAATTCTAGATGGTGGTGCGGTGAGGTGGTGGGGAGTGGTTGAGGGGCCATGGCTAAAGAAGAATGGGTTGAGAAGCAAAGGACAAGGTGGTTCCAGAGGAGGAGATGTTCATTGACTTTCACTGTGCAATACTAGGATAAAGAAGGTGGGAGCAAAATGGATAAAATGCCTTGGATTGGATATTATTTGTTTTCCTTGAGGTTGGAACTAGGACAAATACATTTCAAGCTTTGAGTAACACTGGCAAGGACTCATTGCTCTGAGGTGTAGGGGAAACCCCACTTAGGTGGTGTTTCCTGGATTGATGAAGTGGGAGTACATATTAAAATCAAGGTTCTATTAGCCTTGGTGGAGACAAAGGAGACAATGTTCCCAATGACATGGATTTTCATTCTGGAAGATAAAAGTTATATGCCTAGAGATTAATCCCCTGGCTTTAAGGCAAAACATACTATTACATAGTGACAAAGCATTCTGCTCCGCCTCCAAATTCATTCCACTCACTTCCGTTGAATTTCAGAGACAGAGTACAATGTGCTGTTACCACTATTTGGTGCATTTAGTGCAAATGGGATGGGTAAAGTTCTAGACCTCTAAAGCACTATTGAAATAACCCAGATGGGTTCTTGTATATGTTCTAAAATATATAGTACAATAAACTGGAAAGAGAGGGGGTGAATACTTCATTTGGTTAGTGCTGAATTTCTTGAACGTTGTTGCAACAGCAATCATTCAGGTGAATGTTTAAATTTCCATCACAGTGCTCTGAGCCTAATAAATGGCATTGGAGTGAGAATGCCCAGTCTCTATCCTGTCCCCATAACTATAATATTTATATGCCCGTCTAATAAAGATTCTGGCCAAAGGAGCACCACCATTGCTGTTAAAGATGAAAGAGCAGTTAGACATTTTCTTGTTGGAACAGAAAATGCTGGGAAAACTCAGCAGGTCAGGCAGTATCTGTGGAAAAGACATTGTTTCAGGTTCAGAAACTGCTTCAACGTTTCAGGTCAGGGACCTTGCAGCTCTTTTGAGTTTTCATTTTCCTGTTGGAGCTGGCTGTCCTGCCACAGAATTGTTACCTGACATGTGTCAGCAAAAGCACAAACTATTTTGTTTTTGAAGGCAGAAGGCTAAATACTTCAGATGCTGGAATCTAAAAGAAAACAGAAAATATTGGAAATGCTGAGCAGGTCAGGCAGCATTGTTGGAGAGTAAAACAGAGCTTAATGTTTCAGATCAATGATGGAGACTCATCAACTTGAAATGTTATTTCTCTCTCCACAAGATTAGAGTCATAGAGTTATACAGCACAGAAACAGGTCCTTCAGTCTAACTCATCCATACCGACCAAGTTGTGTACTTGAGTTAGTCCCATTTCCCCACATTTGAACCATATCCCTCTAAATCGTTCTTATCAATGTACCTCTAAATGTCTTTTAAATATTGTAATTGTAATTAATTACTGTAATTGCTAATATTTTTGTAGTAACAAGTAAATTATAAAACAATCGATATTTTCTGTAAAATAAGATGGCACCTGATCCTTCCACAAAATAAATCTGGAGCTTGTAACTTCATCATTCTTTTCGCAATTATCTATCTCCACCACTGTTGTAAATTGTGCATTTTTATGTTTTAGGATAATTCCACCAAAGGACAAATATTGGAACATTGGGTCCATCTTCTTTTATTAATTTGTTTTTCAGAATGTGGGTATCACTGGCAAGGCCCACAATTTTAATGATCCCTAATTGAGCCCCTTGAGACGATAGTGCTGAGCTACCACTTAAATTCTTCAATCCTTCCGGCTAAGGTCCTCCCACAGTACTCTTAGGCTGGGATTTAGACCTCATGACAATGAAGGGACCGTGATATATTACCATGTCAGGATGGTGTGAGACTTGGGGGAGGACTTCCAATAGTAATGTTCCATGTACCTGCCCTCTTGTCCTTCTTGGTGGTCGGGGTCACAGGTTGGAAGTTGCCATTGGAGTATACATCACATTGCACTTTCAAGTACTTGTTTTTATTTATCACAGTCTAATTTTCAAAATTACTAATTAGTACTGGATACTCTTTGAGCTGTTTCAGCTCTTTCAAAAATGTTGATGGATTTCCAGATTAGTTTTTATGCCACCTTGGAGATTTTAAATTGAAAGTCAACTGGAGAAGAAATACTGTGCTCTGATTCAGCCAATAGCTTTCTGTCCAAATTATGATGCAGACAATGCAAGTTTACTTGTAGATCATGTAGCCACTACTGTCATTCTGTGTTTGCTTTGATAACAAACAGAAGTTACTCATGTTTTATTACAAAATCTATATGCTTTTTGGGAATATCTTTAGCTCATTGATTGGTGCCTTATTAAAACCGAACATAGCATCCAGGGTTTTGACATGAAAAGCCGATAATTCCTTTCCTCCCACAGATGCTGCTTGATCCGCAGAGTTCCTCCAGCAGATTGTTTGTAGCTCCTGATTGCAGCATCTGCAGTCTGTTGTGACTCCATAGTAATTTTTTATATTCTGATATCAAGTCATGTATAAATGAGATAAAACCAGCAAGGGCAATGTAGTTTTAATGGGAGATTTTAACTTTCATATAGAATTGTGTACTAGCTCATGACAGATAAACTAATAATTTATGTAGTGTATTGACAATATTTTTCTGCAAGAATATATCCCAGTACCAGCAAAAGACCAAGCAGTACTATAATTAATAATGAATATAAGGCCAGATTTAGTTATCAGGCTAACAATGTATAAACACAGAATAGTGAATATAATGTAATCAAGTTAATTGGAAAGAGATATGGAGTAGCTAAGGTTCTAGATTTAGGTAAAGTGACAACTCGGAGACAGTCCATGATAAGCTGAGAAAAGCTTCTAGGGACAAAAAAAAACTATTCAAAGAAGGAATCTGATACAAACTAAGTTAGACTTTAAGAGTCAAGAGCCAGAAATGTAAGGCATGGGCAACTAAGGAGGTAAGAGTAAACATAAAACCAAAACAAAATTCAAATTCTTGAACATATCCTGGCAATTGAGAGGTATACAAGAAAAACAAAAGGTGACAGAAAAGATAGGAGCTAAAATGTGGGAGTGTACATAAAATATGGAAGGAATATTAAAAATCAACACATCATTTTTTTGAAAAAGACAGATATCCGAAACAATGTAAACCCCTTGAAAATTGATAATGATTTTAATATTATGCAAATAGGCAAATAGCAAACATATGGAATAGTTATATTGGGCCACTATTTGCAGTGAAGGAAAATGATAGCAGTCACTTTACTTTGACAGTGATCTTATCTGTTTTGTTCACAGAGGAGGAATGATTCAGACCAGTGAACAGTATGGATTTGTACATCATGCTCTGAGTCTCTACGATAGTGAGATCTCACCTGACACCAGCCAGTGAATCTGCCAGATAACACTCTTCATCCAGAGCAACCTTTAATGCGAATTTGTATGTGAGTAAGAAGGTAATGGCATACTTGCTAGCTAGAAAATCCAGAAGTGGAATCACCTTGGCAATAGGATGGCACATTGAGAACTAATGAAGCTTAACAAAGAGAGATGGAAAAGAGACTGTTTGCCAGATTAAGTGAAAATATCTAACTGAATGTGGTATATTTTCTAAATTCTGTTATAGGAAAATGAAACTGACTAAAATCACGTGGCATTTTATCTGTGTCTAATAAAGTTCTTCATGTTAAATTCAGTTCAACAATAATTGCAAACTCTGTGGTCGATGAAACTATGGAATAGCAGTGTTGGTTGAATTTGTTTGTGGGAGACATGGAAAAGAAGTATAATTTCAATATAAGCTCTGTATTGAATGTTTCTGTATTCCAAACTGACAGAGCTCTTAATGTGATTTATTAATATATACATGTGAAAAGTGCTATTACATATGTGGTGAATTTTCTTTTTTGCCACATAATTGTCTTGCTGCCGAAACGCACAAGTGTTTAATTCATGAAAAACTGTCAAATTCTGAAACTTTTAAAACTCCCTAAATGTTTTATATGTCATGTAGATGCAGATTTTTATTTGTGATATGGTGTTAAATTGTATGCACATTGATAATCCAAACTAGCAGTCGAATTGCACAATGTTAAATGAATCATTCTATGTATTCTTCTGTCCATGGCTCTGTATTTTATTGAGATGGTCTTAATGTAAGAGCTTCCTAGATATTGAGCAAACCTGTGATTGATACGCAGCATTGTTTGCTTCCTCTTTCTCTCTCTCTCTCAGTATATATATTATAGCTACATATAATATATATATATATATGGATATACAAATCTTTTAATCAAATTGAATGTTGTGAAATAGTGTAATTTTTGTTCCTCTTGGCAGAGAAGAAGCGCACTCTGTAAATCTGTGGGAATATATTTAACAACATAATAATGGAAATCCAAAACTATGAAGCATTGATGTTGTTTAAACTGTATGTGGCTATTTGGCATATGTTCCAGTTGATGAGACATATTTTAAATTCCTTTTTGTCAGTGCAGGAAATTGTTTACATTAATAAGTTTTTTACATAAAACAGTGCAGAATCTGCACTGGGTAACTTGTGTTTTTATTCTGCGTTGTTAATTGACATTAGCTGTTAAATGACAATAAATACACCAGACCTTTTTGAAATGTTGTGCATGTGTGTATTTTTAATTGCTGTACCATTGGGGTCCTTGATTCCATCTTTACCCAAAATAGTTGGGACTTGAGTCTATTATAACATCTTACACTTGGAGTTTATTCTATTGTCCATTTAAGAGAAAAATATACACATCAGGCTAAAATGTTAGCTCTGAGGAATAAAATATTTTCTTAGTTTGGTAACAATGTCAAGCAAATCAGAGCTAAAGTCTCAGGAAACACCCCTCCAGCTCTGTTGCAATGATACCAGTCACATTGCTTTTAAAGATAGCTCCTGCAGCAGAATGAAAATACTCTTCAGGTCTTTAGCCTCGAACGTTAACTCTGTTTCTCTCTCCATAGATACTGCCTGACCTACTAGATGTCACAAGCATTTTAATTTCAGATTTTTGCTGTTATACTACCGTTTTTCCATGCAAGATTTCCCAGTGCGCCCCTGCAGAGACCGTTACTGGCGATTAACGACAAAGAAGCTGATTTTGTCTAAGGGGTCATCTTCCACGAAGGGCTGTCTCACTGTGCTGCATTGAAATCCATCTCCCAGAATTGTTTGCTTAATCCTTTACTGTTATGCATAACATACAACAAACAGTTGGGCAAATGTCACTGTAACTACGCTAGTGAGCTGTTTCGATATGAGGGTTTTTAAATCACTTTTAAAGATCGCTGTCTGAACTAGGCATTGGTATACTTTCACGTTTAATCAACTGAAATATTCACTTCACATTCACCAGAAATTGTACCGTCCGCTAATTTGGGCACCTGCCCTTTCTGAACTTGCAGTAAGGTTCTGTCGATTTTTCACCGTAACTTGGAGCTATCCCATTTATAAAATGTCGCAAGTGAATAATTTGTTTAAATGGCTGAGGCATGTTAAGGAGTGCCCGTGTTGTTCGGTGGGTTGAAAGTAAGACGCAGCCCGTTGCTGTATAATTACAGTAAATTGCTTTCTTGCAGATTGTATAAATTATGACAATCGCGTCACAGCCCAAACCCGAATGAACTGTTCATTTTTGACCCTCATCACAGTTTAACCAAATCAGAGAAGATTGTGCAACTGTACTCTCCCTGTCGCTTTATATTTTGCCCTACCACGAGGGAGGGATGATTTCAGAGAAGTCGCATGAAATGACACCGTGGAATGAAAGACCCAGCAACAATTGAATAGAAGGAAGTGGTCGTCACTAACTTTTTTCCCTAAAGGAACATTTCCTTTCTACGGTTAGCGCCAGCCATCGGTGCTGTGTGGGAGCATGTAACTTCGTTACACGAATAAAGTGAAAAAATGGATATTCGTTTCTTCATATTGGCTTTTACACATGCGATACTATCTTTATCTGGTGAGTATTAAATTTGCTACTGTTCCACTGCTATATGGAGGTCTGTGTTAGTTATTCTGTGTTAGTCCTTCCCAGAAGTACTGGGTTAGCAGCACGGAAATGCGTGCTTTTCGCAAACGTACAGCTCGCTCACAATCAAACCCGCACATAGATCACATTGTGAGATGGGAGCATCTGATTTGCGATTGTTAGATTTGGCGTTATCAATAAAAGTAATACTGATGCCTTCCGGTTATGTCCTTGACAGATTCTGCTCGTTGGTCTGTGAAAGGGATCAGCCGTCACATTTAGAATGATTTTAAATTAATTCCACTTTAGCACATGGGTGGGGGCAGGGGAGATGCTTGCCCGCGTTCTGGGAATACCAGATCAGTGCCACTCGGGACAAGTTATCAAGCAATCTGCCCCAATTTGCCCACTGTTTCACCGGGTGGAAACTCCGGATGGGGCTGGGGAAGGAAGGGAGAAAGGAGACCTTCAGTGGAATGATTGGGTTCTTGGCCGCAGTTTCCTTGACCTTGCGGACTCCCGAGGTTTAATGATCTGAAACTGATGCCAACTACTTGAAGCTAAATGTAAGAAATAGGATGTGGCTTTTGTCAAATAATTACAAAGAGGCGATTCACTTCAATATTCTGAAATCTATTGAAAAGTGCTCCCAATATATTGAAAAAAGACTAACTGTTGGATGAAGAATGAAGCCATTATAGTGGAAGCAACGCAAGATTTTTAATGGCAGTTTAATGACTAGGTACAGTTCTTTATTGTGATGTTGCTTGATGCTGTTCTAGTCTTTGAATAGGTAACGGAAGCACATGGTGATTTAACCGTGTTGATTGTGTTTCCATGCAGATGGATTCCTGATCATGCATGATCGGAAGCAACAGTGCTTGTTGGCCAACAGTGTGAAGGTGTTGGTTGGCACCTGCAACATGACCAACCGCTGGCAACAATGGGAGTGGACGGAGCAGGGCAAACTGCGCCTCCTGCAGCAGGGTCAGTGCCTGACACTGGTCAACCCCACGTCCCTGCACTTTCACACCTTAACGCTGCAGGACTGCGCCGGGGCACTGCGATGGAAATGCTATGACGACCAACCAGGCCTTCTCGGCCTAGCCCACCAGAAAATGTACCTCAAAAAGATGGGCTACTTGGCGATAGTGAAGGCCGAGACGAAGTACTACGATAGCTGGCTCAGATACCAGCTCGGTGAGAACAGGAAGCCGGTTACACTGAGCATTTGTCCAACTCAAGGTGAGGTCCTGACAACTGGCTGTGTTGAAGTGGGTGAGGCCAGATGTGTCCAGTTGTTACATTCCTCAAATTCTTCTGATTGAATAATCATTACATTACAAGACTACTTTGATTTCACAAATAAAGCACAGAATGTGTGCTCTCCACTTCTGGAAATATCCATAAATTAGAAATCTTGCTCTAATTTTATGGCTTATAATCATGATTGATGCTACGTTACAAGACTACTTTGATATCATAAATACGGCACAGTATATGTGCTCCCAACTTCTGGAAATATCTATAAATTAAAAGTTATAAATCTTGCTGTAATGCTATTATGTATAATTCACCAACAAGTACAACCGAGGGTCGCAGGCAAATCACTCTGGGGAGGTAACAGTTAGGGGAGGATCTGCTCTTGATATGGTCGGGTACATCCTCAACGTAAAGCTGATTTAAAATGTGGGGTTTCTAATGAACTTGTAGGTCTGAAGTTCTCCAATCCAGAGATGTTAGATCACGAAAAACAAGCGGATGTGCTCTCCCAATGTCAACGTATGGGCAATCTGCCAACTGTGCTGTGTTTGATTGGGCGCGTCTAGGGAGCAAATTGTTTAGTGTCATTTTTCGTAGTGTCTCTGTCTAGCAACGCAAGAGGCAGAATTGCCCAGAATAAAGTGCCTCCCACTCTTGTTCCTTAATGACAGCAACAGCTTAATCATGAGAGATATAATCGGGTTTATACAGGGGGAGTGAAGCTCCCAGGCTCTGCAAAGAGTTTGCTGTTTTCCCTGAGCCGCCTTTCCCGTTTCTCAGAGGGGCCCACCAATCTCTGGGCTCTTGGAGTAACACTGAGACGCTTGGAGAGAGTAGGTTGAGACTTCCACCTGGACAGTCTCCTTCCTCAGCTGCTCTTGAGCCCAAAGGTTGAAGATTCGCGATAAACTGATCGGAGCCAATCCACTGGAACATGGGTTTAAAGGTCTTTGGGAAGAATATGTGGATGTGTAAATCCTGGATGAAAAGAAACAGATGGTGTCTTAGATGGGTGCTAACGTTTCTCTTCCTTTCGAGGGGGTAAAGTGCGTGATCTGCACTTTGAAAATTCTTTCTGGCAGAACACTGTAACATGAAAGGATGGGCGGCCGCTTCCTCTTAGAAAGGATTTGGACGTCTTGGGCAGGAAGGATGTGACTGTGAAGCAGGCCTTGACTTGGGACTGTGTTAATGGACTGGGGAATGCTGCTCTATCCCTGGGAAGAATATTTTCACCCAGATAGACCAAGCAAATTTTATTTTGATTCAGAAAATAAAGCTTTTTGATATTTTGCCTTTTACCCTGTAATAAGTTGATGGTATTTTAGAAATAAGTAGAAATACCATTTACATTGTTTTTTTCTAACAGTCTTATTAACAGTGGTAAGTGGGAGGGCCACAGTTATCTCTTAATGGTATCCGTTAGTTTAAAGCTCTAATTACTTTCCACTTCCACGGCTGCCCTGTACTTGGGGATTTCAAAAGACACGGAGACCGGAATTTTAAGGACAATCTGTACTTCCTGAACAGAATGACTGACATGGAAAGTGAAATGGAAACTTATTTTACAAATAATGAAGAAAGGGGATCTTTTTAATTAAAAAGGCATTGAGTTTCTGAGGAGTAGTTTCCCATGAAAACAGTTGAAAAAATGAAGTGGACAGAGATATTGGTATCCTAATGTTATACACGTCTGATTTCTCTCACTTAGCCCCTCTCTTATTAATGCTTGAAGAATGTTTGATGTGAATCACAGGCATCTGAGCATATGCTATGTTTTCAGATGTGAATAAAGCAAGCATGATGCCAGCTATGCCTCAGTTGTCATAACGCTCATCTGTAAGTCAAGAAGTTGTGGTTTCTGCTCCAGAAACTTGAACCCAAAGATCTAGGCTAAATATCTCATGCTGTATTGAGGGAATGCTGTACCATCAGAAGAGGCATCATTCAGAAGCGATGTTAAGCCATCTGCACTCTCATGTGGTTTGAAATTTACCATAGAATATTTTGAAGAGGACCAGAGACCTTGTCTGCTTTTCCTGAAAAACACTGATCCCACAATTACATATTACTGGTCATTATCAGATTGCTACTTTTGGGCAGTTACTGTGTAGAAGTTGTCTGCTGTGAGTCTAATACTGCAACAGAGACTAACCCTCAAAAATGCCTCACTGCCCGCAGGGGACAGAAGAGTTCCTATAATAAATGGAAGTTTTTTGCATGAAACAGGAGGAACCAAGTGAATTGGCCATGTGTCTGGGTAATGAAGAGTGATTCTGGTGTCTTAAGAAAAGAGACTGAGCTAAAACATAGGAAGAGCAGGATGCATGTTTTATATGTTTGTAATGATGCTTGAAGGGGAATTTATTAATTATTCTAAACTTTAAGCTGTAAATGGAATTTGAGCTGGGGCTTGTGTGCTATAAACTAATTCGCACTGAATTAGTTTACAGCACACAGCTGGGATAGAGATCTGGTTGGCAAATACTAAAATGAATCTGTTAGTTTTGAAATTTGTAATTGTGATTCAAACCCAACAATGATTTATTTCTAAAGTGGCCACTTATGCAAAGATACAACACGTCAGAATGAACCAAGATATCCACATTATATTATAGTGTTGGAAGCATATCTGTATTTGACCCCAATCAGCAGGCTTTATTAAGTTATTTATGTTTTGAAACAAGTTCAGTGCAATCTGAATCTAGGTTTACAAATTGCTTTTTTAATGGCTGATGTAAATTTAGTGCTGAATCTTTTTATTAAATCCTTAACATTGGCATCTATGGTCTCTGAATGTTTCTTAGGATGAGTTTTGACTACAATATTAGCAAAGCTTTCACCTAGTGGGCAAACTCTGAATTACACCCATCAAGTTAACGGGTTGCTGAAGGCAACAAATACTGCACTATAAAATCAACATGAAGCAATTTTGTGTAATAATCTAAGAACTTGAATACTCAATCTGGTGATCAATCAAAGTAAAGAAAAGTGAGTTACCCTGTTTCTAATCTTAATTCACATTAAGATCATGGTGTAAGTGCAGCTTCAAGCCAGCAATAGGGTAAAACAATAACATAATTGTTCGGTATGGATATGCACATTTGGAATAAGAGAAAGCCTGTTTATTCTTTTGTTGAATTGAGGCCCCTCCCAAAGACTGATTTTTATAGAGGACAATTTCTCTATTTTCTCCCTAAACACGTTCACATTTTCGTGCTTTCTCTCTACTATACTATAATTGACATAATTTTCCAGTACTTTTTCGAATGCTGCAATTTATTTAACATCAATCAACATTTGTGAAAGTTGTGTAAACTGACAACTTGGAGTGAGAATATTTTCTCATATTTTTCTCTTTATATGTCTGGTGTTTAACTTGAAATTTAGCCTGTGATTTGCCTACCAATGAAAATAACATGTTTATTGATTTAGTCCTTTCACCATTTGGGTACCTTTATTTAATCCCCCTTCAATTTTTGCAGCATGTTGTCTTAGTTTTTTTTAATAACTCAGTGTCTGAATTCTTGACATCTTTCTGGTAAACCAACAACATGCTGTCCCAGGGCTATGACGTCCCTCATTGTGAAAGCAAGGAGTCCATAAATATACACAATATTCCAAATCTGGTCTAACAATTACTTTGTGCAATGGATGTGTCGACATATTGAGATCATTTTGCTCCATCACATGAAGCTTATACTTAAGCAATTATTCATCCTTTAGTTTTGTATGAAAAAGAAACACTGTGTATTTTCTGCCATTGAGCTAGTCATTCTAAAATAAAAACAGAAAATACTGGAGATATTAGCAGATCAGGCAGCATCTGTGGAAAGAGGTATAGAATTAATGTTTCAAGCTGATGACCATACATCGGAATTGGAAAATTGAGAAAACAAGTTCATTTTAAGTTGCAGAGACAGGAAAAGTTAGAGAGAACAAAGGAAGTGTCTGTGACAGGGTGGAAACCAAGATTGTGCAGGTGACTCAAATGCTGTTGTGATGAATACTTGCTGATGATAACTGTTCTGTTGGGAAGAGTGAAGATAGATGGAGATGAATAAGGGCAGTAGAGAGAGAAAAAATACAATGCTAGAATGTGACACACAGATTTCAACAGTTGCTGGGAGATGTGAAATAAAAGAGAATACTGGAAATTCCCAGATAGCATTTTTAGAGTGAGAAAGACTGAACTAATGTTTCAGATGGATGACCTTACATTACAACCAGCCAGTTCTGACACAAACTGCAAAGGCTGTTTTCCAATTTCTGACATCCTCCCTGAATTTACTGAGTTTCAAAAAATTCCAACTAATGGGTTTAATGAGTCAATTATCTCTGAAGCCACTTCCTTTAAAACCCTTGGGTGCAAGCCATTGGTTCCCAGCGATTCGTCTGCCTTTAACCCCATGAGTTTCTCTAACACTTTATCCCTTGTGTTTGGGAATCTTACAATTTCCTCCATGTTATTTGAAATTGGCCCATCTGCCATTCTAGGTGTATTTGCAGGGCAAAAGACTAGTTTACCATATCTGCAATTTCTTTTATTTTCTGTTATTAATTCACCCGCCATTTTCCTCTTTATATATCCATAGAAACCTATGTTTACTGTTTGTTTTGATATTACATGCTAGTTTTTTCTAAAAATTAACTTTATCCATTTTTATGAGCTTTTTAGTCTTTCACTGCTGGGTCCTAAAAACTTCCCAGTCCTCTGTCTACCACAAGCCCTTGCCATTTGGTATGCCCTACTTTGAAATTTAATGTTATCCTTGACCTCCTTTGTTAAGCACAGTTATGCCTCTTTCTCATGGAATCGCTCGTTCTAATTGGGATAAATTCCTGCTGAGTGTCATGGACCAGCTGTTTGAATATTTCTCACTGTTCATCTGTCTCGTAGCTTATTTTCCCCATCCACGTTAGACAACTCCATCTTCATATTGCCCTTATTTAACTTGAAGGCAGTGATTTTGGTCCTGCAGTGTTGACCCACAAACTGCATTGGGAATTCTACCATATTGTAGCTACTACCTCCTGGGTATCTTTAACCACAAGATCTGTTATTAATCCTTTCTCATTACTCGTGACAAAATCTAAAATAGCCTGTTACTGGGTAAGTTCTGTAACATACTGTTCTACAAAGCAATCCCTGACACACCACATATTCTTCTTCCATGATACCCTTGTCAGTTTGGTTTGTCTAAACAATCTGTAGATTAAAATCTCCCATGACAGTTGTAGTTCCCATCAAACATGTCCTGGATGTTTTCCATTTATGCCTGCCTTATCAAGAAGTCTCATTTTTGGGGTTTATAGACTACTCCCATCCATGTCGTCTTTCCCCTGCTATTCATGATTTCAACCCAAACCAATTCTGTGTTAGTCTCCACTGCCTCTGTATCATGACTCAACACTGCTCTGATACCTCCCTTGATTAATAATCCTATGCTGCCTCCTTTCCCTTTTGGGGAATGTGGACCAGCATGTGTTACAAGAAGTAATCTTTAAAGTTATTATTTGTCATTGCTTCGCTATTTTTGGATATCATTGCATCACTATTGGAGACCATCATATAACTTGGTTCACAGAATTACAGAAGGGATACAGCACAAAAGAAGGTTGCTCAGCCTATTGAGCCTATCCTAGCTCTATGCAAGATCTCGGCTAGTCCATCTCACCTCCCCCTCCCTACACCTTGCAATTTTTTTTCCTCTCGTTGACTTACCCAGTTCCCTTTCTAAATACTACAATTGAAATACCATGCACTATTTCCCCTGGTATCTAAATGCTGTACCTCTTGATATTTTTCCAATCATCTTCATTCTATGCCCTCTTGTTCTAGACCGTTCCACCAAATATATCTAAACTTCTTTAGTTCCAAGGAGAACGTCCAGCTTGTCCAGTCTACCCATATAGCTAAGCCTCTTTTCTCTGAGATCAGTCTGTATGTCTCTTCAGTATCTCTCTAAAGCTTTCACATCTTTCCTAAGTGCAATGACCAGAAATGGAGACAATACTCCAGTGTTTGATAACGATTCATTTTGACTTCTGTATTCTTGCACACTGTTATAAGGATACATCCTTCTATTATACACTTCTATTATAAGGATACATCCTGTTTAACTACTTTCTCAACCTGTGCTGCCAGTTATGCATACATAACCCCAAATCTCTCTGTTCCTGTACTCCTTTTAGAATTGCACCCCCTAGTTTATATTACTTCATTCTTCCTACCAAAATTAACCACTAAATTATTGTGTTATATGCTACATGTTTGCCTATTCTATCAAACTGTTTAAATCCTCTTGAAGTCACTTACTATCTTCCTCATAGTTCTCTACGATTCCAAGTTTTGTGTTTATAAATAAAAATTATACCATTAGTATAAAGAAATGAACTAATCCCAATATTGACCCTGGGGAGCACCACTGAATATTTTCCTCCAGTCCAAAAAACAACCAACTGCTATTCTGTTGTCTGTCACACAGCCAATTTTCTAAGCAACTGGAAAATTATCACTGCCCCTTTAGATCAGTGGTTTACAGTCTTGATGATAAGTTTAACATGCAGCACTTCATCAAATGTATTTTGAAATTACTCATACATCACATCAGTTTCATTTCCATCATCTGCCCTCTCTGTTACTTTATTAAAAAACTCTACCAAGTTCATTAAACATGATTTGCATTTCATAAAGTCATGCTATATTTCCCTGAGCAATCCATATTATCTCAGTGAGTGCTAATTCTGCCTCTGGTCTTCACTTCCAAAAAGTTCCCACTTTTAAAGTTAAGCCAATTGGTCTGCAGTTGATGTGTTTATCCTCGTGCTCTCTTTTGAACAGAAGTTGAATATTTGCAATGTTCTAGTTTTCAGTCATAACCGCCCATACATACAGACGTTCAGAACAATAGGGACAAAATCTATTTTTGTTTCCCTTCATATCCCAGGATACATTTTATCTGCACTGGCTGATTTATCCACATTAACTGCAGCTGGCACTTCTTGTACCTACTCTTAATCAATTTCTTGCTCATCCAGTATCTCAACCACATCCTCCTTAGCCAATGTGCCAGCAGCATCTTCTTTATGGACAAAGACTAATGCAAAATACTGCTGTGGTAACTCAGTCAGTTCCTCTGCCTCTGTGATTCCTAATCAGCTCCAAATCTCCCCTTGCTACCTGTTTACTGTTCACATGCTTATAAAAAAATTTTGGCTCCATTTTATGTTTGCTGCCAAGCTTTTCTCATGCTGTCTTTACCCATCTTATTTCCTTCTTCACTTTCCACCTGAATATCCTCTAGTTAGCCAGCATCTCACTTGTGTCACTAACCTGGTGTCTGTTATGAGGCGATAAAAATCAAAACAAAAACTGTTGATGCTGGAATGTGAAATAAAAGCAGAAAATACAGTAAACGTTTAACAGGACAGACTGTATGTGTGGAAAGAATGATTGCTTAGATTGATATTTCAGTTCTGGAATGTTGATATTGTTTCTCTTTCCATAGATACTGCCTGACTTGCTGAGAATTTCCAGCATTATCTGCTAATGTGCCTGCCATAGGCCCTTGTTTCTGCCTTATGTTGTTCTCTATCTCTTTAGGAACTCCAGCTTTAACTGCCCTACCATTTTTCCTTTGTTGGAATGTACTTTGATTGAACCCAAACAATCTCTTCCTAAAAGGCCTCCCTTTGTTCAACTTTAACCGGCCAGATCTGTTATCATCCCATTGAAACTGCCTGTTCTCCAATTGTTTATTGATACCTCAGTGGTCCATATCTTTTTCTGCAACTATAGTAAACATTGTGATACTTGAGCTTAATCATAGGCAGTAGAACCTACACCTTTTTATTTAAATTTTTTTTGCAATCTTTGGGGCTGAAGCTCACTCAGTTATATCAAACTGGAGGCAGAAAATCTAGGAAATCTGGCTGTTGTGTTGTCCTTCCCCATTGCTGAAATAAATGTTCCACTGTAGCTGAGCAGGAAATATGGGCAACCACATACTGAACATTCCTTTATATGTAAGTCATATGACTGAGGAAAGGCTTTGGAAGATGTGTGCACTTGCTGACTTGTACCACGGTTGCCACTGACTCTAGGCCTCTAAGTCTGGGTAGTACTGTGGAAATATGGAAGCACAGCCATTTTACTGGTTATTGAGAGAGAGGTTAAGATGGTCACTGTAATAGGGAGACAAAGGAGAGGGTCACATGGTGAGGCAGATAAGGCTGGCTGGAACCAGTTCAGACTAACCCAGTAACCTATAGTAACCACATGCTTGGATACAGCATAACAACCATCCCATAACCTTCAGAAAGGGCAGCTGGGCATTGTATGTAGAAGGAAAAAATGGAAGTGCATCCTGCCCATATGGTGTACTGGGCATTGAAGCTTGATGTTGTAGATCATTTACCTTGCTCTTTGTATTCACTGAGCATGAAGATAAGGGAGGAAAAAGTAGGTATGAAATAGTATAAAACCAACAGAAACTTTGGATCAGTGGGCATTCATACCAAGCCGAGTGACTCCCCTGTTGATGTCAGCTTGTAATAAAGGAAGTTTGTTCTGAAGCTAAAACCCCGGACTCCATGTGAATTTTTCCATCTACAGTCACCATTCTCTATAATGACCACATATACAGTGAAAGCTCAATCATCCAGCACGTGTTGGACTTCACAGATGCCAATTAATCAAATAATGCAGATAATCAATAAAATCCAACAGAGGTATTGTGTTGTAAAAAGAATACATAGAACGTAGAACATAGAACAATTACAGCACAATTCAGGCCCTTCGGCCCACAAAGCTGTGCCGAACATGTCCCTACCATAGAAATTACTAGGCTTACCCATAGCCCTCTATTTTACTCAGTTCCATGTACCTATCTAACAGTCTCTTGAAAGACCCTATCGTATCAGCCTCCACCACCGTTTCTGGCAGCCCATTCCACGCACTCACCACTCTCTGAGTAAAAAACTTACCCCTGACATCTCCTCTATATCTGCTCCCCAGCACCTTAAACCTATGTCCTCTTGTGGCCACCAATTCAGCCCTGGGGAAAAGCCTCTGACTATCTACCCTATCAATACCTCTCATCATCTTATACACCTCTATCAGGTCCCCCCTCATCCTCCGTCTCTCCAAGGAGAAAAGGCCGAGTTCCCTCAACCTGCTTTCATAAGGCATGCTCCGCACTCCAGGTAGCATCCTTGTAAATCTCCTTTGCACCCTCTCTATGGCTTCCATATTCCATATTATCATATTTTTAAAAACTGTATGCAAGTAAATTAAGAAGAATTAACAGCGATGGCACCATGAGCCCCTCCCAGCAGCTTCTGAAACTATACTCAGTAAATTCACCACATGGATGCTGATGAAAATCAAAAAAAAGTTGCAGATGCTGGAAATCTGAAATAATAACAGAAAACACTCAGCAGTTTAGGCAACATCTATGAAAAGAGAAACAGATAATGTTTCAAGTCAAAGATGCTCCAATTCTGATGAAGGTACTTCAACCTGAAACATTAACCCTGTTTCTCTTTTCACAGATGCTGCCTGACCCACTGAGTGTTTCCAGCATTTTCTGTTTTTGTCTGTCATAAGTTCTGTTTCCTGCCTTATTTTGTGATCTATCTCTTTGGTCATCCAAGTGCCAGATAGCCCCAACATAAAACCCAGTTACAGAAGGGGAACCATGTTGAAATGTTTCTGAAATGCAAATTACTGGAACATGCCAGATTGTAAAATATTGGATAACCAAGCCTTTGCTGAACCTGAATGCTTCACATCCAATCCAATATTTTTAATTACAATATTCTCTGAAGTCTTTGCGGTCCTACTTTAAGTTTCACATTTTCCAGACACAGCATCATTCAGTAAAAGTCATGGGCTACCCATTAAACAAATCCAATCCAATTAACCTGGCCAGAGTCACAGCTGAAGCAGAGCAACAGGCAGAGATTCAACCCACCTCGCCTGGTGGTTAACCTATTCCAGAGGAAAATCATGGTCCAGCTTGTTTCCAATATATTTTTTAATTGTTAGCACCTTAGGTTAATCAGCATTTCACAACTTTATTTTTATTTTTTCTTGACTGAGTCTGCATATTTTTTGCATTTCCCCTCTTCTACCTATGCTTATTGCTTTCCCTGAGAACTAACTTTTTTGTTGTTATATTTGTTGCTATTGAGGTTCCTTTGTGCTATTTCCTGAGCCTTTGTTGTGTTCATGTTGGTTTCATCTTTATTATTGATACAGCATCTACCCACTCCAATTCTGCAACATTTTTTTCTCTCTCAAACACAGACTGACATTGTAAAGTTTGCCAACATACAGTGCTTCAGAAAAGCAACAATATTACAGCCAAATAGGAAGTATTAAAGTGCATTTAGGTCACAGCTGTAGCAGTAAATATAATCAAAATATGCACCTTTTCAAAACTACTTATTGTTTAACCAACTAAAACTTCTTTTTGGGACTATATCTGATTAAATAAGCCCCTTAGGAAATCCACCTTTGAATTATGCAGCTTTGATCTTGTGTTTTTGGAAAAACATCAAACCCCATTGTGTGTAAAGTAGGTGTGCATGTAGATTTATAAAACAATTATTTTGCTTTTCATCTTTGGAGTGAAAAATTCAGCTCAACAGGAGAGAAATGGCTGCACGTTGAAAAACCAGGGCAATGACTATGAACTTGTATCAATTCATTATCAAGCACATCCCTTTCAATTGTAATACACATTTAAATGCCAGCAAAATATGCCTCCACTGATTTTAATCTCCTAAGGATTTTACATACCTGTGCACTGCATGATATTTATTACATCCCGATCAGGATTTTCTAATCAGTATTGGATATTTAATGTCATATCAGTTTATATATAAAGACCACTACTGATGTAATATTATGTCAAATATTTGTTATTGCTACTATTGTAGTTCAATTTGCTTTGAATGAACCTTATTTGATGTTTTAATTATACTGGAAGTTACTGATGGATGCCAAAATGAAGATTTATGTTTTACCTTGTCCACCTCACAGAAGATTATCAAGCCAATGCTTTAAAGGAAGATCCACCATCTATTCAGCGAAAGAAGGCCAGGTGGCAAGATAATGTTGCAAGTAAGTGATTGAATGATGTTTTTATAATTTAAATTTTATGTCAAACATGTGGGCAAGATAATGTTCTTTTAAGTTCTAGGTGCTCAGCACAATTTCAGAGAGAGTAGGCTGTTTAGTAAAATAAACATGATAGTGGGAATGTTAACGTCCTCTCATCAGGCAGAGTCCGAGCAGCGAAAGAGTTAAAATAGAGAGGGTTATGTGCCCAATCTAGTCTCTCTCCAATCTACTTCTAAAATGCCAGATCTTCCAATCACAGGAGATGTTTGTCTGACTCAGATGGAAGCCTCTTACCTTTAAGCAAATTATGGCTCTGTTACATTCACAGAACCCAATTCCATCTTAACCCAGAAGGAAGCAGGTGTCTGCAGTGAGAGTCACAATCAGATCTGAAAGCCAAAGAGGCTTCCCCAGGCAAGCCTAAGACTTCCTCTTGTGCAGTCAGGGGGACACGTAGGTCCAATGGGAAAGGTACAACAGCAAAATAATGCAGAGGTTGTCAACCTAAAACCAAAAGCAGAAAATCCTGAATTCCTAGCAGGTCATGTAGCACCTGTTGAGAGATGTTTCAGGCCAATGACCTTTCATCAGACCATAAGAATAGAAAAACATAAGAAATAAGGGCAGGAGTCAACCACGTGACCCCTCTCATCTGCTCTGCTCTTCAATATTATTGTGGCTGATCTGATCTTGAGATAAGTTCCTCTTTCCTGCCTGAACCCATAAGTCACCCTATGTGGTAGAATCTGGGGGAATTCACTGGAATATGAGGAGAATAGGTTCCAGGAAAAATAAGAGGTAAATAGGAATGCTGCGTGAGACAGCCAGACCAGATGGGCCAAAGTGGTCTCCTTCTATGTCATAAGGAAATATGCAAAATATTGTACCCTTGATTCCTCTGAAGACTGAAGATATGCCTACCTCAGTCTTCAATATACTTAATAACTTAGCATCCACAGTTCTCTGAAGATTCCAAAGATTTAGAACCTCCAGGAGAAGAAATTCCACCTCATCTCAATCTTAAGTGGGCAACTTAATACCTATGAGAGAATATCCCTCGTTCTAGTCATCCATTCCACATTCACCCTGTCACACACCCCAGAATGTAATCTTACAGTAAGTTCATCTCTCATTCTTCTGAGCTCCAGCGATTATTGGCCCAATCTGCTTAATCTTTCCTCATAAGATAACATTTCAACACCCAGAACTATCTCAGTACTGACTCAAGGATAAGGCTGTCCTACTTTAAATAAGGAGATTAAAACTGCATACAATACTCCAGATGTGGTGTCACTGAGGTCATGTCCAGATGTAGAAAAGCTTTCCTACTTTTACACCCCACACCTTTGCAAAGATATCTGACCTGAGATGTTGCCTCTGAGAGTCTTCCCTACATAGAAAATTGACCGCTCCAAATCCCTTGTTCCAACAGTTAGTTTTTTGCCCAGCTGTCAGCATCTGGACTTCTATCAGTTTCAACTACTAAATGAGCAAAAGGTTAATTAGTGGTTAAGTTACTGGAAAGTAGGGCTGGACTAATGATCCAGAGACATCGGATCAAGTTCTACTATAGGAGTTGTGAAATTAAAATTCAGTTAATTTAATGAAAATATCTGGTATTTTTAATAAAAACTAACATCAGTAATGGTGGCCATGAAACTTGGATTGTTCTATAAGCCCACCAGGCCCACTAAAGTTCTTTCGGGGAGGAAATCTGTTGTCTTCACCTGGCTTGGTTTGTATGTTTCTCCAGACCCACATCAATATAGATTAGTCACTCACTCAGTCTGAGTTAAAATTCCCACCTATAGTATTCATAACATTTATGTGGGCATTTCATTTGTATTGATGCTGTTGTGATGATGATCATAGTGAAAATACTAAAGCAAAATGCTGTGAATTGTAATAGAAATGTTATGGCACAGAAATAGATAATTCTGTGTTCATGCAGGCTCACTGTGAAACAATTCCTTCAGTCCCAATGCCCTGTACATTCCCTATGGTCCTATAAATAATGTTTCCTCAAGTTCCTATCCAATTCTTTTTTGAAGACACTGATTGATCTGTTCCACTTGTCTTATAGGCAGTGAGTTCCAGATCATTACCACTCTCTATGTAAGGAAGGTTTTCCTCATAATCTCCAATATCTTTTGCCTTTACTTTGAATTTATCTTTCCCCACCCCAGTTTTTGAACCATCATCTAATGGGAACTAACTTCTCTCTATATACCCTACCTAAAACCCCCACAAATTTGTACACCTCTTGTTTGCTCCAAGGAAAACAAGCCCAGCTTTTCCCATCTAACCTTGGGGGTGATATCTCTTACTCCAAAACTATCTGAGTAAAGCTCTTCTGCACCCTCTCCATTACATAGAACATAGAATATAACATTCATATGCTCCTCTAAACTCCCCATAGTAATGGGCTGCCCATTAATTGCCTTGCTTAACCTTTCCTATCCTTCTTATACATCATTTAAATCCCTTTAAAGTCACTTCTCTTCTTGATGCAATACTCTTTATGTAATCTAAGATAAGGTCTCTTTATTAGTCACATGTACATCGAAACACACAGTGAAATGCATCTTTAAGGTAGAGTGTTTTGGGGGCTGCCCGCAGTGTTGCCATGCTTCTGGCACCAACATAACTTGCCCACAACTTCCTAATCCATACGTCTTTGGAATGTGGGAGGAAACCAGAGCACCCAGAGGAAACCCACACAGACACAGGGAGAACATACAAACTCCTTACAGACAGTGGCCGGAATTGAACCCGGGTTACTGGCGCTGTAAAGTGTTACGCTAACCACTACACTACTGTGCCTGCCCATCTAATAAGTATTTTATAAGCATTCTACATAACCTCCCCACATCTGTACTCTATATTTATAACGCTCAGGGTCCCATATGTTGTCCTTACTACACGCTCAATTATTTCAGAGATACGTGCACAGATCCTTTATGCCAGCTCCTGATGTTTCTACATATCTTTTAGAATAGTGCCATTTTGGTTTACACTGTCTCTACCTGCCCCTTCTGCTGAAATGTGTCACTTCACAGAAAATGTTCAGCAGAAGGAGAGGAAGAGTTAACTTTTCGTGTCGGTTCTGTTAACAATCCTCTCAATCTTTCCCAACTTGACATAGCAGAATATCCACCAAGGTAATAAATGCCTATAATAAAGGGGCTCTTCATTGAACTGCAATCTGCAGTGGTTTAAAGAAAGCTGCTCTGTAACTTTGGTGTAGCAAAATATAACAAGATTGTTCCATCTGGGAGTTCTTTTCATATCTGCAGCCTAGCTCTTCTAATTGTGATGCTGCCTATATGCTCTTTCATTAAATAGTGTGTCAAATATGATTTCTAAGTAAAATGGCATCTTGTCCAGGAGCTGTTACTGGAACAACTAATTGGGCAGACCACATACAGTTCATCCGTCTCACCTCCAAGTTCATCTACAAGATCAGAAGAACCCCATTCTACAATGACTTATGTTTACAGCCAAACTGAGAAGGTAAGAGTTAAGCAGAAACAGTTATAACCATGTGATGACTGTCTTTCTTTAAGTGATAAACCAATAAAAAAAAAACAGATTATAGTACGCATGATTGGTGCTCATCTAAGCTTCCTTGAAATTGGAACTGAAGGATTCAGTAATGGAAAGGACAACCTGTCAATAAAGAGATTTAACTTGACACATTTGACATTCCTTTGCCTGTGGTAAAATACCATATCACTTAAACAAATTGCTTAAACCATTCAGCAATCTTCACGCTAAACATTCTTGATGCAAAATCAGGTGGAAATCAGTTCTGCCTTATGGACCCTGGTTGTGGCCCACCTTGTGTGTTCCTATCAGGCTCTCTACATTTATCAGAAGTGCCATTTTAAAATAAGTGGGATCTACACAGAAGAAAGGGCACCATATCATCTTCTACTCTGTGGGCATACTGGATGCCAGATCCCCAAAACAACCACGGAAACCCAGCTGGATGGAGGTTTCATGAGAAGCTGTAGGTGACATAACCTTTAAATGGCCTAAGAAAGTCCTGCAGAATTTAAAGGTAAGTGGAGGTATGTTTTTAACTCAGCCTCTAATGTATCTGTTACTTTTTTCTGAGATGAACATTAGGCATGATTAGTCTTTTTCTTGGTTGGATTTTCCTTTGCCATGAGAACCCTTAATTAGGCATAGTGATAAATTGGGATTTATCAAGCTGCTTTGGTCAGCTGCTTAGGAATGCCTGGCTTGAAAATCAGTGTCCACAGCCCACATCTGCAGAAAGGCTCCATACACTACCCTTCAACATATTGTGCTGGTGAATGTTCAATAATTTAAGCTGGAAGATCACATTGGTGTCAGACAATGAGATATGCACACTATCCAACCATTAAGGTGAACATTACCTTGAAAGAACACTGGTCATACTTCATCATGCAAATCAGGCCATTACATAAGAAAGACATGAGCTGGATTTTCCTGTATAGTATCTCCACAATACCATTGACCATTTTGCAAACCTATTAAATCTGCTGAGAATGATTGTGGTAGCTTTCTTTTTGGTCAATATAGATTTAGTAAATAAATGAGAAGTCTTCTCATAAAGCAAAACAATATCTATCACAAGCACAATGTGAAAATACAAAAATTTCACATTTCTAAAAACCACTAGAAATACTTCTAAATAGATTTTATTTCACTAATTCTTTCCACATAAGATATAGGTATGACTAGTGGTACAGTGAGCTGTAATAGCATATGGTCATAAGAAAATGAAAGCACCTTCAGTGACATTGAAAGTTGTATCTGATATATTTTTCTTAAACAGTAAGTAACTATTGATTGTGGAAGAAAATGTGTAAAATATTGGGGCTAACCATACCAATTTGTCAAAGTTTTTTTGCAAGAAGGAAAAACATTATTGCTCTGCTTACAAGTATCTTTAATTTCTATTGAATCATGTCAAGTTTTAAAAATATGGTGTAAAGTAAAGCAAATGTTCGGTGGCAAAACTTTCAATAGTCTAAAATGAAAGCCTTCTTGGATTACATTCAATTCAAAGGGGAAGTACATACAGTAGATTTGGACTTAGGAAATGACACACTAAATTTGTGATGTTTGACTATGTTACTAAGTGACTAGTGTATGAATCATAAAAAATTACTAGACAGGTCCAACAAGTAGTTAAGAAGACAAATGACATTTTGGCCTTTATTGTGAAGATATTGGAGTTGAAAAATATTGGTATTAGTTTATTGGTATTGATATTGGTTTATTATTGTCACTTGTACCGAGGTACAGTGAAAAACTTGTCTTGCCTACCGTTCGTACAGGTCAATTCATTACACAGTGCAGTTACATTGGTTTGTACAGAGTGTATTGATGTAGTACAGGTGAAAACAATAACAGTACAGAGTAAAGTGTCACAGCTACAGAGGAAGTGCAGTGCAGGTAGACAATAAGGTGAAAGGTCACAACAAAGTAGATGGTGAAGTCAAGAGTCCATCTCATTGTATAAGTCCATCTCATTGTATAATAGTCTTATCACATTGGGATAGAAGCTGTCCTTGAGCCTGGTGGTATGTGCCCTCAAGCTCCTGTATCTTCTGCCTGATGGCAGAGGAGAGAAGAGAGAATGTCTGCGGTGGGTGGGGTCTTTGATTATGCTGGCTGCTTCACCAAGGCAGCAAGAGGTAAAGATAGAGTCCATGGAGGGGAGGCTGGTTTCCATGACGTGCTGGGCTGTGTTCACAATTCTCTGCAGTTTCTTGCGGTCCTGGGCAGAGCAGTTGCTATACCAAGCTGTGATACATCCAGACAGGATGCTTTCTATGGTGCATCGATAAAAGTTGGTGAGTGTCAAGGGGGACATACCGAATTTCTTTAGCCTCCTGAAGAAGTAGAGGCACTGGTGAGCTTTCTTGGCTGTGGCATCTACGTGATTGGACCAGGACAGGCTATTGGTGATGTTCACTCCTAGGAATTTGAAGCTCTCAACCCTCTCAACCTCAGCACCTCCCCTCCTGAAGTCAATGACCAGCTCTTTTGTTTTGTTGACATCGAGGGAAAGTTTTTTGTCATGACATCATGTCACGAAGCTCTCTATCTCCTTCCTGTATCCTGTCTCATCATTATTTGAGATACGGCCTACTACGGTGGTATCATCTGCAAACTTGTAGATGGAGTTAGAGCAGAATCTGGCTACGCAGTCATGAGTATATAGGGAGTAGAGTAGAAGGCTGAGGACACAGCCTTGTGGGGCACCAGTGTTGAGAATTATCATGCTGGAGGTATTGGTGCCTATCCTCACTGATTGCGGTCTGTTGGTCAGAAAGTCAAGGGTCCAGTTAAAGAGGGAGGTGTTGAGTCCTAGGTCTCGGAGTTTGGTGACGAGTTTGCTTGGAATTTTAGTATTGAAGGGGGAACTGTAGTCAATAAACAATAGTCTAACATAGGTGTCTTTACTGTCCAGATGCTCCAGAACTGAGTGTAGGGCCAGGGAGATGGCGTCCGCTGTAGACCTGTTTCGGCGATAGGCAAATTGCAGTGGTTTGAAGTTGTCTGGGAGGCTGGAATTGATGTGTGCCCTGACCAGCCTCTCAAAGCACTTCATGATGGTGGATGTCAGAGCCACTGGTCGGTAGTCATTAAGGCATGTTACCTTGCTTTCCTTTGGTACCAGGATGATAATGGTCTTCTTAAAGCAGGTGGGAACTTGAGATTGAAGCAGGGAGAGATTAAATATATCTGCAAATAGGGAGGTTTTGTTACATTTGTACAAGGTGTTGGTGAGGACACACCTGGAATACCTTGCACAGTTTTGTTTCCCTTACTAAAAAAAGGATTGCTTTGGAGGCAGGCCAAATGAGATTTGCCAGGCTAATTCCCAGGATGAGTGTGATGTCCTATCAAGAGAGTTAAACAGTTTGGGTTTGTATTCCTTGGGGTTTAGCTGAATGATAGGTGAACTTATTCACACATATACAATCCTAACAGGGCTTGACAGGGTAGATACAGAGATGTTTTCACTAGTAAGAGAGTCACCGACAAGAGGACGAGGTAAGGAGACGGTCACTTAAAACTGAGCTGTGTAGAAATTTCTTCTCTCAAAGAATCTCTGCAATTCTCTGCCCAAGTGTGGTGGAGGCCAGATCATTAGATTTAATCAAGGTGAAGATAGATAAATACTTGAAAGATTGAGGAATTGAGGGCTATGGTTGACTGACACAGAAGAGGAGTTGAAGCCAGCATAGATCAGCCATGATCACATTGAGTTTCAGGGCAGGCTTGAGTGATCTGATGGCCAACTCCTGCTTCTATTTTCTTATGTTCTTGTGAGTAATAATCAATGTGCATCCAAGAAAAGGAATGCATCATAGCAAGTACAAAAAGCAGACAAATGCTGAATGATAAATATTGGTATATGACCTTTGATTATCATCTCCGTAGCCAAAAGATCAACATAGGATTTGTTTATTCCACAACTATGTTCAGAAGCAAACACACTTAAACACTTACCTTTTACCATAAAAACTTGAGAATGGTTACTTTCATAAGCTTTAAAAATAGCACAGATCCAAACAACTTGATAGGTCAAACATTTATCCACCATCAACGAAGAAACAAATTTTATAAAATTATACATCTTTAAGGAACATTCTATACAAAGTTAAGTGACTGCTTTCTCAGCTTGAAGTTGACACTGGGAGCAGATATTGGATAAAATTCTTACTGGCAGATATAAAAATAAACTGTGAAATTAATATGAATAGTCTCAATTAATCTTTTTCCTTGGAATGCAAACACAAAGCTCCCATTAGTACAAGACTAAATTAAAATGGAGATGTAATGTTGGTGGTGTCATGAGAGCTTTCTGAGCATAAGGTGAAAGGGCACTTTAAATGTTTTGTTTCCCAGTAATACACATGACACGTGAACACAAATTAACTCAATATTTTTAATAAAATTAATGCTTATAAGCTTTCCAAACACATTAGATTTTGTTCCATCAGATATGGAAGTAAAATGCTTTTCCAGTATTTGTCCCACAGTTAATCAAAATATGGCCATAATTTACTGCAATCACTTCAACTTATCATCAATCCTTGACCTCCTGTTATTGGAGCTTTTATTTTGAAGGGGATATCAGTTCAGATACAATTAATAACAAACAGTTCATGTTGGTCAAATGGCTAAACTAATACAAAGTCAAGCAAACTGCTACTTGACAAATCCAGCAGAAAAGACTCAATTTACTGACTTTTCTTTTACTATGCAGTCATCTCATACGTGTCAATAAAAGTTTTCAAGATGAATAAGAATCTAAGTAGCAACAATGAGCAGGATGTCAAGTCACCAGCTATGTGGACAGAGTATACACAACAATTGGTATATGGAAGGAAGTGAGCAAAAACTATATGACGTGAAAAGGGGCATATTAACAAGGGCAACGGTTGTGTTGACCTAATAAAACTAATTGAAGCTATATGTATTGAAGGAATTAAATACAAACAAATTTGAGGAATTTACTAACTCTGAAATAAAACAGAATCATTGGAACTACATCACAACATCTATGGACTCGGAAAGAGTTTTGATTGTTCCTTTCTACACAGTACTCTACCTTCGGATGTGGACAGATAGCTTAGAATTAAGAAGGTCTGATTGTTTATGAAGTGTTCTGACCAGCCAGTTGAATCGCTGCCATCTCTATTATAGTCATACTGCACAGAAACAGGTTCACCAACATGGAGATGCAGACGACTAAACCCGGGACCCCATACATGCAAGGCATGCACTCTCCCACTGAGCTACATCACAGTACCACTGAGCTACGTCCCAGTACCACTGAGCTACATCCCAGTATCTGTGGATTGATCCCATAAAAATCTCCTGCACTATTGATGAGTAAAGCATCATTAAACTATCTGATTGAAAGGCTTTCTTAATATAGTATGCCTATTATGATGATCTGCACTGAACTGCTTTCATGTCTAGATAGATACATATTCACTGTTTAGCCTTACATCCACTCAAACTCAGTGTTCCTGAACATAAACAATGACCTTACCTACAGACCTGAAATTACACCAGCCACCTTGCATTGACTGAAATTCTCTCTTCACAGGCCAAAAGAATTTAGCCCATCAAGAGTCACTGAAGAGCATCAGTTACCACAGCACCTTTCAATACTTCACTCACCAACATCTAACACCCACCCAGATATATCAACACTGTTTCAGCAGTAGTTCACATTAGTGGAGGAATCACAGGCAGGTGAGTCAGCTGATGCAAATGAAGCAAGGGTAGTAATCCTGGGAAGTAATGGGCGACAATTTAGAAACAAACAATTCAGTCTGTATGCTTCTTCTAACTTGGAACTCACAGCAGAGGATCCAGGATTGAGTTGGACCTCTTTAGTTGCAGAGGCCCAACTGTGTTCCCATTCTACTGCCATAACTTTGCAGGTAAAAAACAGAAACATTGTACATTTAAACACAATTGCTATTGCGTGTCTCACTAAATTAAATCATCTTTGAGGACCTTGGCAAGGCATTGGCTGTTATGGGATATTGTGCTTCCAGAAGAGTTCGTTGAACAGTTAGGTTCTGCCTGCTCTGGAAGAATGAAAGACTTACACTTACATACCACCTTTCACAACCTCAGTTGATTTTTGAAACTGGCAGTTAGTGGAATATGCACAAGAGCAGCTGGACAAGGAAATCCTGGAGCTGCTGCCAGTGATTCTCTGTCTCTTCATAGGGACTTTTTTACAATCAAACAGCTTAATCTGCAGAAATCAGTGATCTAATGAGAACTTCAGGTATCAACGAACTGTTGTCACTGTAAAAACCTTGAAAATGTTATGTTTTACTGTATGAGATGTGTGAGTTTTTAATTGCATGCTTAATTGTAATTACTGCTCAACACTTCTCTGACCCTAAAGAAATAATTTTATACTTGTGGATACTCGAAGATAAAAATTTTCAGAGTCAGTGGATATTAAAATGATTTTTATCTTTAGAAAGCTTGTTTACTTCATCTTCTGCCATAACTCCGTGCATTTGTTCCAATCTGTAATTTTCACTCAGCGAAGCATTTAATATTATGCTGCTTGGTTCCTGGGTTGTTGTCTGAGAGAATTCTTCAATTTCCTTGGCTGATCAGCCAACTCACTGACCTTTGCTGGATGTCCGGTATCTCTTGGAACTGATAACTGACAGCAACCAACATTGAAGAATGGGAAACTCATGTGACATAGTGGTCCAGCTATTTCTGGGCATCTTTCTCCAACATTTGCAGCAAGCTCTACAAGTTTGTTACTTCGCTACCGACTATAATATCCATGCTAGTATGTTCCCTATGATGTTTTTCAATAGAGTTGTTCTTAACACAGGCATCAACATCTATAGGTTTAGTGTATAACATAATGCCCTGGAAACATCTACAATCTACCCACAGAAAATTAAGGAATGCTTAACATCCCAAGTTTGTAGGATCTGTGGTCCCACCTCCTCTCTCCTCTGTTTGTTCTTTGGGAAAACTATACAATTTTCCCATTCAGTGAGCAATATTTTTCTGTTAATGTAGACCATTGGAATTATGGCAAATGGACTGGTAGTAATATTGCCACTATTTACAATATCTACTTTCTTGAGAAGCCCTTGATTTGTGAATTCTTGTGCTTCCTCTGCTGCTTCTAGTGTGAATCTTATGCCAAAGGCAAAGTCTTTCAACGTGTGAGGAAACAAGCTGTTGTTTCTTACATTATTGTTCACGATATCACATATTGACTGAATCCAGAAATGTTCCTGTGATCTTGCAATCTTCTGTTCACAATATAATTCAGTTCTGTTCTTACCACTTTAAACAAAGAAGTACTCAATGCTGAAAGTGTTTTGCGAGTCATTAGCCATGAAGTGATAAGTGTCTTAAATAGTTGATCATTTATTGCTTATCAGTTGATCTTGGGCAACTATTTCTTGACTGGCAGACCTTCTGCCTGGGAGTTATCTCCTTTGAAGCTGTGATGTATCCTTTTCTTCTGTGTTTACAGGTGTCTGTTCCTGTTCTGGCTTCACTCCCTTAGAGCAACTCAAATCTGTTCATGACACTAATGTGTTTGTTTACAATCTTAAAGCCGACATGTGTCATATGGTTTCACTGTTCACCTGACAGCAAGCTCTGCCATCTGTATCTTTCACCAACAACATTATGAGCTGGAGTCAACGCAGCCACTAGTTCTGCACAAGCTGCAGAAAGCCACACAAAACTAAGTTGGTGCTGATAGTATCTTTCCCAGTCTTTTCTCATTTTTTGTACACCAAAACAGTACTTCTATGATGGTGGAGGAAAATACAGCAGAGGTGAAAGTGTTAAAAACTTTTCCCTCATTTATAATTACTAACAATTATTCTGTATTAATCTGATTGCACAGAAAACAAATCACACAAACTCCACCCCATTCTTCTCCTTTATATATTTCTTACATCTTAATTCTATGACAAAAATTAAGATCTTTTTTAGTTACCTTTGAATATCTGAAAATAATGCTATATTTTTGTAACTCACTAGATGTGGCTTTGTGCATTATAAACTAATATAAAAGACAGCAAACAAGAGTCTTAGTTCATTATATCAAAGATAACCAGCTGACAACTTAGTGCAAATATTTATCTGTCTTGCAAGAAGCAATATCCGAAACATTCCAAAGAAAGAGTATTTACGCAAAAACTCAGTTGACAAATACATTAGCACAATAAATAGGGATATTTTTGAAAGATTTATTGGAAAGGAGAAAAAGCAAGCAACCAAACATTGCCAAGTGTACTTTGCATTCTAAATACTTTGATGCAAAGTTTAAAAGCCTTTTAAAATGGAATAATGTAACCCTCGGAGTTCCAAAAATCCAAACATATTATTAAAAGTTGTCAGAATGAAAGGGATAGTTATTCCTTCCAAGCAGAAAGTTATCTTAATCCAGAAGGAATAAGCTGATAAGAAATTTATTCAAATCACACAAAAATCAAAATTGATGAATTGCTTTTGGATTGAATTTCTTTCATAGGTAAATGCCACAGCCAATTTATTTAAAAGAAGTCCCTGCAAATAACAAATGAAATGTCTGATTGATTAATCTCTTTTGGCATTGGCTAAGGTGGAATGTTGGCCAAGAGACTGAGAGAACTCTGTGTTCTTCAGATAGTGCCATGGGATCTTTTGTATCCATCTAATCAGGCAAATGGAACCCATCTCCTTTGATGACTTTTCTGGAGTTTAATGCCTCTAATGGCAGCACTCCTTCAACAGTACACTGAAGTAGTTTGTACCTTTCCAATTCAAAGGCATAACTGGTGTCAACTGAGGCATATTAACATGTACATCAAATATTTGGCATAGAAATTAGTCATAGGAAAGCATGAAAATGGGCAGGCATTTAATTCACTTACGTTTATGCAACAATTGAGCAATTCTGCATTCTGACTTTGGGAAACTTATAACTGGGCGAAGTGTTTCAGAAAGTCAAAGGCTGAATGGTTTGCCTCAAAAATTATTATTCTAAGGAAGTGAGAAGGCATTTTGGTATTTAGCTTGATTTTGTCCTTTTTGCTGCAGCTGTCCCATTGAGTAGGATCATTTTAATAGCAGAATAAACAAGATTAAGTTAACATTAAAGGTTTATTACAATTCTTTGATCCTTCCACTTGCAAATAATTTTACAAAGCCGATGCCATACTTTAGCTTTATATGGTAAGATGATAAGCTATTTTTGTATGGCTATACAAACGTAATTAGGACTGGAAATGCACTTCCATTCTCAGAAAGTGGGTGATTCATGTGAGGCTGGGATTTGTTATTGCCATAAGAAAATGCAAGGAACCTTTATTCTTAAACTGCTGAATGACTTTTAAGGCTATTTCAGGGACAATTAAAAATTAACTACATTGATGTAGGACTGGAGAGAGGTGGGAGACTTCCTTCTATAAAGAACATTGGTGAAACAGTTGGATTTTTATACCAATCCAAAGGCTTTGTGATTACTTTTACTGATACTTTTATTTTCCAGATGTTTAAAATTGATCCTAAATTCTTAAGTCAAAAATAAAATACTACAGATTCTGGAGATCTGAAATAAAACAAAAAGTGCTGGAAATACTGAGCAGCATTTCTGGAAAGAGAAAAACAGAGTTAATATTTCATCAGACCTGCCATATTCTCAGACCGCATGGCAGAATTTGAACTTACCACCTTTGGATAATTAATGCCTCACCAGTCCAGCACATAAAACTAACTACCATACCATTTATTATTTAGATTAATAATTTTGCTTTAATGTCCAACATATAATCCAAAAGAACCAAAGGCCAAACAGTCTCACACTAAAAGAAGCTACCATTGGAATTTACAATGATATGATTCTGACCACTTATTTTTTGTTATATTACAATTACTATTTCGAAAACAAAGCTGGTGGCTAGTTGATGCGCCAGCAACCCGGGTTCAATTCCAGCCACTGTCTGTAAGGAGATTGTACGTTCTCCCAGTGTCTGCGTGGGTTTCCTCTGGGTGCTCCGGTTTCCTCCCACATTCCAAAGACATACAGGTTAGGAAGTTGTGGCATGCTATGTTGGCACCGGAAGCGTGGCAACACTTGCGGGCTGCCCCCAGAAAGATGCATTTCACTGTGTTTCCATGTACATGTGACTAATAAAGATATCTTACTTTTCAATGCTAAAATGAGATAAAACATATATAAAAAAGACATCCTGAATACTACAACTTCTATCATTCCTCATAAAGTGTTTGATGAGCAAAATAAAGTCATCTGGGAAATATAAAGGATTAGATTTTTGATCAGAGATGCAGTTTGAAGAAGAGCCTCTTTAATTTTTTAACCAACCCATTTTCAGTACCAGCAGTTCCTGTTTTTATTTCAGATTTCCAGCATCTGTAGTATTTTATTTTGGTAAACAGGTTGTGTTCATCTTTAAGGATGACCTGTATAAATGGTTTTTAATTCAATCTAGACCAAATGTTAGTAGATATGCAAAAGGATCTGGAATGGTTTGGAATATGGTCCTAGGACAGGTGGGAACTGGCCCTTCAGTGCATCCACATGCTTCTATCAAACACAATGAAGGTGGCTCATCCATCCTTTAGACTAAATTCCATCAGCTTCTGAGTATCTAACACTGACATAAAAAAGCGAGATCACACTCTCTGAAGAATACTCAGCAACTTTTAGCAGTAGCACTGATCAGTGAAACATAAAACACACACTTATCTAAAGGAAACACTCTTTCAAAGTAATTATATTATAATTAATGTTTTAACCCAAAGATTCCTATGGAACAAATTTTTATGCAGCGATCTTACTACGTGGTCAGTATGTGTTCCTAAAGACTTCTTGCAATATAAGATTGTGGCAGGGATATCAAACATTTCTTTGCTAAATATTCAGATCAAATGCCAGATGAGTTTGAATGGATATCAGCTCAGGGTCTGTTTTATAGTAATAATGCACTGACATGCATTAAAAGCAAGACGCGAAAACACACCGTTAAACCGAAGGTTGATTTATTCACGTGAATCTACCAACCAGGTAAAATTAATCTTCAGGTGAAATCAATGTACTGTGCAAGGATTGGCGCGTTCCAACAAGGTGAAGTTCAAAGTGAGCCACTGTTGAGAGAGAGTGTGGCCTTTGTCTTCTAGCGGCTACTAATAGCCCTGTGTCATACTATTGAGACTTTATTGGCAAAACACGGCGTGCCACGTGACCTTATTGTTTGAATTTTGGCTGTCTGGCCCGGGTTGTAAATAACTCAGCGGGCTATGTGCAAATTCAGATTCTTGCGAGACAAAAGTCCTGCAAAGCCCTTTCCTCTTGATAAAAACTCAAATCAAGGTTGGAAAAATTGCAGGAAACCATGGGTAAGTAATGGGCGAAGCTGTGCAGACTATTACAGCACATCCTGGCCCTCCCTGTGCCTGACATCCGCACTTTTCTCTTTCAGAGCACTACAAAACCCTCCACTCCATTGTTTGGTTCCTTCTGAGAACAAGTGGTTTCTGTAGAATATCCAAACAATTTACTTTTATCAAACTAAACACAACATCCCAACCGATGCGCCACTCAATGTGGAATTTCTCCTGCTGTGCTCTCGCGTTTAGAATTTTCACTTTCCACAGAAAAGTAGAGCGGTGTCTCTTTTTTAATATATTTTTAGAAAGGCAATAATTTAATCTGCACTTTGCATGTGCGTTTTAGGGCCACGAAATTCACTTTGAATATTTTAAAGCAAACAAGCAGACAGATGTGAAAGAAAAGTAGGTCAAAGTAACGCAGAAAATAAACCGTACGATACATGGCAGATCCTTAAAGGAAAGCGTTAAGAGATTAAAGACGGGTTTAAAATAAATCCACACGAAATAAGCAAATGTAGAAGGGGATTGACGCGGGAAAGAGAATAAAGAGGCGAGGGGAACAGTGGAGGGATGGGGGCTGAGCGATGGGAGACCCAGAGATGCAGGAGGAAGTGGGGACGCTGCTGATCAAACGGGGAAGGAGAAAGTAGAGAGACTCGGGCAAGTATATAGACACTGGGAGTGAAGGGGGCAGTCTGGTGTGTATGACAGGGGGCGGGGAGGGAAAAAGGAAGGCGGCATATCCACAAGGAAGAAAGAAAATAAATAGATTCCAACAAGTGAGAGTTAATTAATTGAGGGGAATTGGGAAGACCTGTAGAGCAAGGGAAGAGGAGAGAAAATGTACCAGAGGGAGATTATTTTGCCTGCTTCTGATACCCTTAAAACAGAGTCACTGTTAGGATTACCCGAGATATTTGTATTTCTTGGTGCGGGTCCCCGAGGCTGCGCCCTGCAGGTTTAAACCCCAGGTCTGGATTAACACTTTTGGAAAGAGCCGAGGAAATTCACTCTTGATTGAGGAAGTGGATGGAAACGGTTCAGTGGAATCATTGGGTCACAATGGCAGCGTGGGAAATGCAGAGCGCACTCCGCTCCAGAGCTCCTCACAACCTCACCGGCAATATTCCGCGTCAGCCCCAGTCCACCAGTTGCTCCCGTTGCTTCAGCTCGATGGATAACTCCAGCGGGTTCTTCCAATAGAACACAAGAGAAACTTTGCAATCAAGAAAACCTCGAGGGCTCCCTTGGAAAAGAGCTGGGATTTTTCTCTCTCCGGATCAGAAGTTGATCCCAACACTAGTTTGGATTTACAGAAGTTTTGACTTGAAGAGGTTCTTAACGCCGATCTCTAGGAGGGGTACAGAAATTTTCATTCTGGGATTTGTACAGTATTATTGTTATATACATTATTTTCAATTGGCCCGGGAGGATCGCTAGATAAGAACCGTAAACGCAATGCTGGGATATGAAACGGGGTTCATGTTATTGTGGATGGCGTCCAGTCTAGTCAAGGTGAGCACCAGCAAAGCTGCCTGCCAAATATTATTTGATGGTGTTCATGTGATGGTGCGAGTCGAGTCGACTGAAGCTTTTGCGAGAGCCTGCACCTTGGTTTCTTTCAATTAATCTTCGTTGCTCTCAGCAAAACGACCCACTGTAAACGTACTAACGCTGTTCCTTATAATTGAACTAATCGCTGTTCTCTGTAACCTGTTTATTTCTCAGCGTCCCGGGCATATTTTAGAATGTACTTAATGTCTGGTTGGGGCTGTATTTGTAAAAGGCCGTGTTCTTCGCAGGCACCGGTGCGTGGGTTAATGGGTTGTTCCTGTTATATTACTTTCCAGTACTTGACAGTGGCGGCGGAGAAGTGTATCGTGAATGTGACGGACATCGGACAGAGGGGGGATGCAATTTATGTTCAGTGGAGGAGCCCGGAGGCTTTCTGCAATTACAGCGTATCCTACAGATTGAATCAATCGTGGGTCGCGGTTTGCAACCCAGCTTTTTACACCGGTGATTCCTACGAGTGTGAACTGAATGGTTTGAAAGCAGGGACTTTTCACCAGCTCCGCATTCACTCCCTCTCTGATGGCTTAACGGCAAATCTAACGGTGCAAACAGGTAAGGCGCGGCTGTGCTGTGGAAATTTATATGCAGGGCGAATTTATTGTCCTTTATTTTACAAATGTCGATGTTATTCTGCTGAACTGAATTTTACTGAATAATCTATTAGATATATTTTCAATTTAAAAATGCAGTCAATTCCATTGGTAGAATATTCTATGCCATACCTCAAGACTCCACGTCCTTATACGATAAAAAAAATCTCCGAACTGAGTAGGGAAGGGGTAATAACCTGCTTCCCCAGTGGAGAGAAGCTAAAATCACTCGGCAGCGAATGGGGGGAGGTGGCTCTGACTACTTCTGAATGGATAAGTGCACTAGGGAATATGTCCACTGGATGGCGCTTGCAACCAACAGCATCAAAACGCATGCTGAGCAACACCTGCCATTATAAACCCCAATGCATCAGTCTATAAGCACCAGTAAGTAATTGGCAATAATCATTCTCCTATTAGTTAACTTACCATTTCTTTCAGTCTCTTTATTCGAACCAATATTTTGCAGAAATAACAACACTTTTGAAGCATCTTATCGTAAATGGAAAGCTTTTAGTTATTTGATGCTTTTGAGATGTGTCCCAGAGATTGAATAACTGGATTGTTGGAAGTAAAGGACAAATTATTTAAGACTGAGATGATAACTTTCTTTTCCCTGGACGTCTCTGCCACAGAAAGCAGTTGAAGCCAAATTACTGAATATATTTAAGGAGTTTGATATTTTTCTTCGGGGTAGGGGTATGAAGGGATATGGGGAGAAGCCTGGAACATCAGCCATGGTCTTCTAAAATGGTGAAGCAGACTCAAGGGATCAAATGACCTACTCCTGCTCCTTCTGTTTCTACGTAAAGACCCCGGTACTGATGATCGGTTGATTACCAATTATTCTTTACCAAGTAACTCAATCTATAGTTTCGAGAATGAAGTTGTCAGTAGTTCCCTGGGTTCTCTGTAATAAACATTCATTTAGATCTGTCTGACTTTGTTAAATTTCAAAGACAAAACCTGTTTTCGACAGGAACATTTTAAATCTCAGCTCCCCTTTGGGACTGTACTTTGGCAGTCTTACTTAACAATAGACCTTTATTTAGGCCATACAAGTGCATTCAGATGTTAACGGCAAAGCAGAATGGAACGGTGCTGATATTACTGGAGGAAGGCCAAGACCTAAATATGCAACAATGGCTTAAAGTTGAGTCCAGCCAGGAGTGGCTGAGCCCCGCCAGTTCCTAAACACATTGTTCCTTTGTTCTAACGGATGTTAGAAAGGTCCAAGTGTTTCATTTTCGTGGCCAATAGATTAGATAAGTAATGTGCTTCCCAACTGAGCCTTCGAAGCACGCAAGCCTAATTCTGCAGAACTCACCCGCATTGACCGTAGTGCTGGTACTGAGCAGTGCATAGTAAAGATGTGTGTTCTGTTATCAAGATGCACTCTCATCAAGATAATTGTCTTTATTTGTATCACTGCATTTCATTAATATCGCAAACACATCTAACAGTGATTTGCTACTGGAAATATAAATAAATTGGCTCCATTCTGTCAATGTTAGGTTGATATTTATTATTATTTAAGAATATTTCTGGTGATAACCATATTTCGGATATTTCTCTATATAAATTACTCCAATGATGACATACCATGTACCAAGCGATTTGACCAAGTTCACGACTTAGATCAAAGTATTCAAAGCAGAAACAAATCTTTCCAACTATCTCCTCAGAAGAAAACCATGTATCCAATCTTCGTCGGGAAGCAATTGCTTTGGCAAATAACCGTGTACCTGATAAATTAATTCTCACTCCCAACATGTATACTTACCAAAGCTATACACCACGAAAATGTCGGAGCAACTTGTTCACGTAGAGTTTAGAACCCGGAATTTTTTTGTCACAAATGGTGATTAATGTCAAATCTACTGGATAACCGGAGGAGAAAGCAGGAAATGTGTGGGTTCTTCAGCGCTAACATTTGTTTCTTCAATAATGCAACAGCAGAAGTATTTCCTTAATAAAAGAAAAACACATCCTTCAAGTATTATGAAGCCTTAAATGCTTCACATATCTGAGTTGTAAATAGGAGAAAGCAACAGCCGACCCCAACGAGCTTCCCTCTGAAAACACCAAGTTGGTTTCAGAGACGAGTCCAAATGACAATGATCATTGATTAAGCTATCCTGTGTTGTGAGCTGGTCAATTTACTGCTATACCCATTTTATATTAATAAGGAAGAGTAGCCTTTAAACGTAAGGCACAACTATCACCGACAATACGGCACAAATGTAACAACACAGAGAAGTGGAATATTACAGACGGGGTGTTGTGTGTGGTACGGTAGTGTAATATCATTGACCAGACATTTCAGGGACCAGAAGGTATTCGGGAAAATGGGTAGAAAGACTTATATAGGTGAGTTAATAGATCTTATATGTGTTGAAGTTTCCTTCCAGATTTTGGGATCTGCCTAAATAAGGAGCAGATACATTGGATTGAAAACAGAACATAACTTTTCTAGCCTCGAATATGCTTTAGTTGGGCAATTTCTTAGCAAAAGGAAAGGCGTGTACAGTGCAGCGGGACGGTTTTGCATTTGTGCTATGATGTGCAATACCTTTCCATTTCTGTGTCGTATTATGTCTGCCTTCGTGACGAATTAGATCAATCCTCACTCATACACAGTGAAGATTTAATACACAGAATTACTTCGCACTATTCTTGTACTGTATGCACCGTAGACAAAACACAATGTACCTTGGACCGAGAACGTTATTGCCCAGAATCCTCGATGTCAATTCCTCACCCACCCACCCCCCCTCAATTTTCAGCACGGGGATAAAAGTTGGAAATAACTTGATCAGAAAGGAATAGGGAGGAACAAACAAACATAGTTTGACAAGAAATGCGTAATTTCTTCAGATCTTCTTTTAATCCCATCTTGATTTTCTAAAACACTTTAGATCCGAAGCCACCCCAAAACTTCCAAGTGATCAGAAGTAGAACAACTTCCACCGGTCTCCAGGTTTCTTGGACTCCATCAGCCGGGAATGTCGATGTGTACGAGGTTAGGTTATTTGGGGAAAACAGTGGAGAAACTCAGACCCTCCGCATCCCAGGCAGCTCCCACAGGAAAGAGGCCACTTTTCAGACTCTGACACCGGGCACTAGGTACAGCTTCACCATAAAGGCACTCGCTGGAAATAGGAGTCGCGATGGACCAAAGACCTTTGGATCTACGAGTAAGTGACAATCTTACCAAAACAAAGGTGCTGTGGGTTTATGTGAGGAATCAGACTGAGAAGCTGTCAGACAAGTGCAACTTCATGTATAAGTATGGGACATTTTGCAAATTCTGTTTTTAAATAAAACTTATACAGAATATAACACACTCAAATGCCCAGTTAACGTGTTGTAGAATAATAGGCTCCACAAGGATCCAAACGAGCAGTTTGATAGATAAACAGCCAAAATGTGAGGTGGTATTAAAATGTCGATCACTGCACTCCTGGTGTGAGGACTCAGCTAAGGGCATCGCTTATTGGAGAAGCAGAATGCTGCAAAGCCTGGTTTTACGCTCAATGATTTTAGTCGGACACGGATCACAGACTGTGCTCGCTCGTTTATCCTCTTAGTATTAACAGCGATACCCCCATTCATTGGTTATAGGAATCCATGTACGTCTGTGCTTTGGTGAAGCAGGGTACAAACCTTTAATCGTTCGCAGCGGCCGGCCCCACTTCTTCTCCCTAGTTACCGTCTTGGTGACTTGGGAATAGGCGACCTCCCTAAAACACACGATTTGTCCTCTGGAGTCACGCCATCTTCCAACAGCAAAATCAACACATACCTCCAAAAGTCCATTACCTCAGTGGCTAACCACTATATAATTAGACAGGACACAAAAGCACAACACTGCAGGTTTTGGAAATCTGAAAAAAAATCCGAAAATACAGGAATAATTCAGCAGGTCAGACATGTAGAGAGAAAAGCGTCACGCAGATGTGAAACTTTCTATCGCTACAGATGCTGCCCGACCTACCGAGTAATTCCAGTATTTTTCCGTTTTTACATTATATTTGAGATGAGAATCCTTTGTAATGTGCAATTGCCAACTGTTTACCAAGAATGGACCAATCCAACCAAATATATTTATCCTTGATCTCTCCAGCTCCGTCTAAGGTGAAGGATGTTGAGATTGCCAGCAAGTCGGACAGCCTCGCCATAGTGTGGGTCCCCGGCCCCGGGAAGGTGGACAACTTCAAACTGTCACTGGCATACAAAGGGAACATGGTACAGAAGTACACTTTCTCAAACGTGACAAACAGCTACACTTTCATCGGGTTAACAGCCGGGAGACTCTACAATCTAACCGTGATCAGTGTGGCGGGAGAGTTAGAAAACTCCATCTCCAAATCCGCCCAGACAGGTAACTGAAGAAATGCCTGTAAATGTTATTCATTTAACATCGCCACCACATGGCAAATGTCTAACAGGCAAGGACCACGAGCTGGAGAGATGAATGTGGATACAACTTTACACAAAGTGAAAGATAGGGAAATGTTATTCGAACGCTTAAAATGAATGTGACATGTACTGCAATTTACGGTTTATTACTCCTCATTGTAGAGAACGCAGTTCTAAACTGTAAATTGTGTATTTTTGTTATTTTAAGAACTTTGAGCCTTAAACAAATTTATTACTTCTTTTAAAAAGAAAAGTAAATGTGGTCGGTGCTGCTAAATGGTCATTAAACAGTGATAACGTTGTGTGACTGTTGTCCAAGGTGGTTTAGCAGAGCGCTTTAACAATCTAGGAGGCAATAGCAGAGCTGCGCGGAGCCAAAGTAATAAGCCATCCAGCTGTGGATCTCAAGTAAAACCTTGAATTAAAGACACAATTCTATCATAGTTGGACCACTGCTGTGGCCCAAAATCAGCTGCTGGCCTGGATCAGATGGCCATTAGACCAAACATGAGTTACACCGCTGCTGTACTTGGCTCTCTAAACTCACCAGCAGCCCAAAAAGGCGTTGTCTTCCAAAGCACTTGGTGTCATGTTTGAGAATTCCAACACTAATGACCGCATTGTAATGTCAAAGGTTGTCAGATTGCACCTTTGTTACTGTATTCGGGTACCATTTGAATGTAACCCCATGAGGATAGGTTGAGTGAGCTGGGGCTTTTCTCTTTGGAGAGAAGGAGGATGAGAGGTGACTTGATAGAGGTGTACAAGTTGATAAGAGGCACAGATCGAGTGGACAGTCAGGGACTTCTTCCCAGGGCGACATTGGCTAACACCAGGGGACATAATTTTAAGGTGATTGGAGGAAGGTATAGGGGGGATGTCAGGGGTAAGTTTTTTTTTACACAGAAAGTGGTGGGTGCGTGGAATGCACTCCCTGCAGAGGTTGTGGGGGCAGATACATTAGGGATATTTAAGAGACTCTTAGACACATGAATGATAGAGAGATGGGAGGAGGCTATGTGGGAGGGAAGGGTTAGATAGATCTTAGAGCAGGATAAAATGTTGGCACAACATTGTGGGCTGAAGGTCCTGTACTGTGCTGTAGTGTTCTATGTGTCTGATAGCTCCGAAGCTGCTCCTGTCTTGTGTGGTCCCACCCTTAGCCTGGTCTAATTCTGTTCCTGTTCCATCTCCATTCCATTGCCAAAGCAAGCAGAAATGTTTCCTTTCTGATAGCAAATGTGTTTAAATTGAGCAAATATCCAAGTATTTCTGCTGACTCCCCTCACGTAAGGCAGAAAATGCAGTCTCTGGATTAGAAACAGATGATTCTAATAATTAGGCTGTTAATGGGAATCCTCTGAGTTAGAACAATTCATTTATGGGGGAAAAAGAAATGTGGCTGCTATGAAATTTATGAAGTCTAGCACATTTGTAATAAGTGCCGTTACAAGGTATTTTTAAAGTTCTAAAGTAAATGCTTATAATGTATGGAATATGAACTGGAACCACTAATATTCCCATGAGAAAGACTGTGATTTGCTGATTATTAACTGCGCACAGAATACACTATTTTCCCATTATGTATCCTTAGTTTACTTTATCTGTATTAAATGCTGCAATAGTTCTTTTTATGATTTCAGCCCCAGCAAAGGTTACTTCTGTGGTGGTGTCCAATAACGGCAGCCTGAATAGTGTCCTGGTCTCCTGGGAGAGAGCTATGGGAGATGTGGACTCATATGATGTTTCACTGTCTTACTATGGATCAGTGATAGAAACCAAGAATTTACAGCCAAGTGCACAAGAAGCTGTCTTTCAAGGCTTAACACCAGGCCAGTTGTATAACATTACTATCGTCACCAACAGAGGAAACCAGAAGGTAGTGGCTACAAGTAGCGGCAGAACTGGTAAGATCCTTCAAGGCTTGAGATGAACCAGACATAATAACAGAGAGATGGGGAATCATTTACTATGTTACAAAGATCATTTGCTATGTTAATAAAGAAAATGCTTTTCTCTGCTGCTGCTTCTTAATCATTGTTGGGCTCTGGGCATTGTTGGGAATGCTAACATTAATTGCACAACTCTAGTTGTCCTTGAGAAGAAATGGTGGGAAGTCTTTTTGAATCATAGCTGTCCAAATGACACTATGGTGAGTAGGATTCTGCCAGGATTTTGGCCAGGTGACAGTGCAGCAGTGGTGACATATCTCCATTTCTGGATGATATTTGAATTGTTGGTGTTCCCTTACAGCTGCTGTTCTGATCCTTCTAGTTGTTGAATGTTGTGTGTTTGAGAAGCTTTGCCAAGGAATCTATGGAAAAGTTCTACAGTGTATCCCATAGACTGTACACTCTGTAGTCTCAGCAGCTGAAGTACCCAGGAAGCAATCTGTGAATGTGGGTGTTGATCAAGTGGGCTGCCTGATCCTGGATGGCATTGAATTTCTTGAATATTGCTGCAGCTAGAATGGAGAGCACTTTACCACGCTTTCACTTTGTGGTTAAAAAGCAAACTACTGGAGGAACCTTCATCTGGATTGGTCTCAACCCAAAATGTTGCCTGTTCATTTCCCTCCACTGATGCAGCCTGACCTGCCGAGTTCCTCCAGTCGTTTGCTTTTTGCTCCGTCATTTGCTTTTTGCTCCAGCGTTTGCAGACTCTTGTGTTTCCACTTTGTGGCTTGTAGATTGTGGCTTGTAGGTTTGAAGAAGTTTGGAGGTGAGCCAGATGCTGCAGAATATCCAGACTCAGACCTGTTCTCATAACCACACAAACGAATGGTCATCATGCAAGGTTTGTTATTGAGTATTTAACATTCAGCAAAAGGAATGCTTTTGCATGTTAAGTCTAAATAATGCTGACAGGCCAAACTGCATCACTCTGATAATCACAGGAGCATGGAATTTTATGACGCATAAAGAAAGCAGTTTGGCCCATGATATCCATACTGGTATCATATCCATTTATTGTGAAATAACATGGTGATTTAAAAAAAAACAATTTGCTTTTCTATAACACCTTGCATGACCTTATGTTTTTGGAAATAATTTATAGCCAATGAAATGCTTTGAAGATGTAATCATGAGAGAGAAACACTGGATCCATTTAGTGTAGAGCAACATCCGACAAATAACAAGAAGCTTATTTACTAGATAAGCTGTTTTAGTGATGAAGTTGAGAAAGTATCCAGGTTTTCTTTGCAAGTTTAACATCTCAGACTTCACTTGCTTGGGCTAGTTATCACGTTATGGATGATGATGGTTGCAGTCAGCTAAGGGGTACACCATGGGGTGGTGGGGCTGTCAGCAAGTTGACAGCAAAAGACTCCTCATCTGTCTTGGATTTTGATTTTCCTGTTCATTTAATATTAGAGGACTGTAAAATAAGATGCATAGAAAAGATAGGTTAATATTTTGATTTCAACTTTTCAAACTGCCAAGTTAATCTGAATGAGTTGTATCTAAATCATTGACTTACTTGGTTGTTCTTTTACATGCTTTGAAGACAATATATATTTTAAACATTTTTTTAATTTGTGAGGAAGGACATTTTAATTTGCAAAAATGAAACCTTATATTTAAATGTCAACTTTGTCACAGGTTTGAGTTGGGAAGTAGTGAATTCAAACGCACCATTGGACATGATCTTTCTGGATGGTATTTGAGGGCAGAAATGATGGGATGCTACAAAAACTTTAGTAGAAAAGACATAATTCAAAGAAGACTGGGGAAATCTTCTCTTAAGCAATCATTAAAATGCAGTATATTGAAAAGCAGACAAAAACCACGTCATGGGATCTGGAATAAAAAGAACTGAAAATGCTGGGAATACTCGATAGGTTAGACAGCAGCTGTGGAGGGAGAAACAGAGTCAACCAGGCTGTGCTGATGAAAGACCATCAACCTGAAACATCGACTGTTTCTCTCCATAGACGTTGCCTGATCCGCTGAGCATTTCCAGCACTTTTTGTTAATATCGTATCAAAAGCAGATTTTAATCTTTTTTCTCTGTGCTTAAATTGGCCATCTTTGTTTAGAGTCTGCCCTCAATGTCTTGAGGAAGACATCAGGCACCAAATAAAAATGACTACTTCCATATTTTGTTTGTGTTAAAATGGTAAAAAAAAAAGACGTAATTGCATAATTTCTCATTGGTAAATGAAATTAAGCTTTGATCACGGATTGTTATTTATTGCAGTTCCTAATCGTGCCTCGAACTTGGTAATGACAAGCAATGGTTCCACCAACTCTTTGAGAGTGAGCTGGCTGCCCCCTGCTGGACACTGGGAGAGTTACTACATTCAGCTCCTCAACCAATCCTCCGTTGTGCTGAATACCTCACTGGAGAAACACGTCAGAGAATATGAAGTCAAGGATGTTGGGCTCATCCCCGGGCGACTGTATGAGGCCGTGGTCATTGTGAAGAGCGGAATGTTACAAAATAAGGCATATTGCAGTGCGAGAACTGGTAGGAAATCAGACCCAGCCCTTTTACATTATGTTGGAATGATTGCTCTGTGCTGGCACTTGCGTTCCATCCTACTTCATCACATATCCTTCTGTGTCATTCTCCCTGTTATTCATGTGTAGCTTCAGCTTAAATACATCCATGGTTTTTACTTCTACTGCACCATGTGTTCCATACTCTTTGGGGAAAGTATTTACTGAAATACTTTACAGCGTGATAACAGGCCTTCCGGCCCAACGAGTGCACGCCGCCCATTTTAAACCCCAAATTAACCTACTCGTATGTCTTTAGAATGTGGGAGGAAACCGGAGCACCCGGCGGAAACCCACACAGACACGGGAGAACGTACAAACTCCTTACGGGCAGCGACGGGAATCGAACCACGATCACTGGCGCTGTAATAGCGTCGCACTAACCGCTACTGTGCCGACTTTATCCTCTCCACATTTACATCAAAGTCCCCTCCAAGAAATGTTACCTCTCATCTACACACTAGAAGCAGTTTACAGTGGCCAATCAACCTACGGACCTGCACATTTATGGGATGTGGGAGGAAACTGGAGCCCTGGAGGAAACCCAAATGATCACAGTGAGGACATGCAAACTCCACATAGGCAACGCTGGAGGTCACTACTGAATCCAGGATGTGAGAGCTGGAGGTAGTGCTCTACTAGCTGTTCCACTGTACTGTCCTAGTGGACAGTGGCTAGTCACTTAAAATCACTGAATTTGTCCAGTTAATTGCACTTCAGTGCCTCAACTGCTATCATGTGGTTTGAACTAATGCCAGATCATCAGTCCAGGCCTCCAGATTCATAGGCTGGCAATGCAACCATTATATTACCTGGAATATCTTTATAATTCCTATTCCCTATCATCTAACGTCATTCCCACTTATTTTCCCTGGGGAACCCTAAGAAAAATTAACATTGACATTCGTGCTAATCCCTTGACATTATATGTAAATTTATATTGATGGTGCTATATCTCTAATTTTATGTTATTTATAAACCAATAGGATACAATTTATTCCTATATAATTTAATTTCATAGTTCCTTTTTTTCATTTTAATTTACTTTTTGCTTTTAAATTACTGTTCTTGTTTCTGTTTAATTCCTTTATTTTTAATTTCACTTTTCTTGTACCTTTTTTATTCATCCAGGGTGTTTTATCATTGGATTGTTAACTCTGATTAATTGTTAGCCAATTATATTTCTCCTGAACTCCACTGGTTGCCATTTAAGATATTTCCCATGCCTGTGGTATCTCTTTGTCTATTAACATTTTTGAGTATCTTCTTCCCTAGTTTCATAGTCGTCCTTTCAAACTTAGTCCCTTTCCACTTTATAGCTCATGTATTTCGCTTTTTTCAATATCAATTATGATTTTCAAACCTCATACATGATGATTGCCATTACCTGGGCTTTCCACTTCAATACCCTGTCATGATTCCTCCCTTAAGGGGCTTCATTCATGCCAGGTAAGCAAGGAGTCCTAACACACTGTAAAAACTTCCTTGTCTTTTCCTGTTTCCTATCTTTCCATGACAATTTATTTGGGATAAAAACAGAAAATGCTGGAAATACTCAAACAGATCAGGCAACAACTGTAGAGAAAGAAAATCTGAATTATCATTCCAACATTTGCTGTTTTCGTATCATATTTGCAGCAACTACAGTTTTTGTTTTTACTTTTCAGCTTAGTTGGGATAGTTTAATGTTTTAGTGAGAGCAGACATTGTGTGTTTTAATGAGAAAGCTTTCTCCATGCAAAGCTTGTTGATTTATGTCTGGTACATAATAATGTAAAAACATTGCATTTGGCTGCTAAAAGCTAGCCACCCTAAAATTATTCCATGAACGTTAGTGTGCCAACAAATAAAACATTCATCTTGCGCTTCTCCCTCTGTTTTATAAAATTTTTGTTTTTAAAATAGAGTAGTAGTTTCAGTCAAATGTGTTTTCATGTTAGTAGTTGGTAATGTAAAACAAGTGTTCTGCTTTGACACTGGTTAGGAATATGGGTTTGCCTTGAATATGTTTTTAGATCCAATGGTTTCATTGAGTACCATAAGCTGTTTGGGCACCTTAGTGTTACCTGGGTTGATTTGCACTACCCGGTAGTTCCTGGTGCTTTAATAATGGTCTCCTTTTATACCTGAATTAGATATTTTGTTATTTTGCATGTGCCTTATTTTAATCACTTTGGCAGCCGTTTGAGTTAACAATGCAAGAGGGAAAGTTTAGAAAAAATCTTTATTGATCCAGAGCAGAGGGCAGCACCATTCTTTCTGTAGCAGAGCTTGTCCTGTCATGCTATGCCTTTTAGACCTCTGTAATGACATAGCGGATTACTTTTCCCTATATGGAACTATCAACAAACAATCTGCTGGAGAAAATCAATGAGTAAAGCAGCGTCTGTGGAAGGAATGGAATTGTCGACGTTTCTAGTTGAAACCCTCCTGAGGCAATTCCTTCCCCCCCCTCCCCCCCCCACAGATGCTGATCAACCTGCTGAGTTCTTCAGCAGATATTTTGTTGCCCAGATTCCAGCATCTGCAGTTTCTCATGTCTAGACTTAAAGAATGGTTGTGTAGGATTAGAATCATCACACAGAAAAGTTTACTCCCCACACAGCCCCATTAGGAAGCAATCTGAAAATCTTGAACTGACAAGGTAACTTCACTGCAAAGACAGAGAGAACAGCAAAGATTAGAATCTCACAGTTCATTCAATCAGTGCGAGCCTAATTTGGTGATAGAATTTTAAATGAAGTTATTCCCCAAAAGAGATTCCTTTTCACTTCTATACAATGCAAGTCTTAGCTGCTTTAAAAAGTATGGTCTAATTTACATGAGCTATAAAAATTAACCTTTCTTTTCACATTTATTGAACAGCACCTCAGGCAGTCCTTCACCTGCGAATCAAACATGTGGATGAATCCACACTTGCTGTATCATGGACAACACCTGTGACTGAACTGGACAGGTACCTTGTATCATTGAAAGACACAAAAAGAACAGCGATGAATACAAGTTTAGGCAAAGATGCCAAAGAGTGCAGTTTTTCAGGCCTGGTGCCTGGAAGGAAGTACACTATTACTGTAACCACCATCAGTGGCAATTTAAGCAAATCTGCTTCAGTGGAGGCAAGGACAGGTAAAGTGGAATTGGTTCTGTGTCATTGTCTCGTGGCATTTATACAAGTTGCATTAGTTTTGAAAATATAACTGTGTTACAAACTGCATTTCACATTTTACCATAATATGTCATTACTGAGCAGAGCAATACTTCCAGGCCAATATTAATCTCTCCTGCAACATCACTATGACAGATTGTCTGCTCAATATCACCTTGCTGTGAACAGGTTGTTTGCCACGGTCACTAAAGTAATCTAAACGTGAGATCTTAGTATATAATCTCTTTGAATGGACAGGTTTCGCTCCTTAAATATCTTTTTATAATGTGTCAATTTTATGATTGCATTTAAGATCTACATAAGATTTATAAAATAAATAAGCAACAGCGATATTAAACTTGGTTTATTTTGTAATGTAGCTGTGATTTTCTTTGCTTCAGTTCCTGCTCAGGTGTCAAATCTCCATGTGACAAACCAGGCACTGACCAACAGCTTACACACCAGCTGGAACAGGGCCGTAGGAGACATCGACAGTTACCAAATCCACCTCATTCATGAAAACATCGTCATCAAGAATGAAAGTGTTTCAAGTGAAACTAATCAGTACCTGTTCCATTCTCTGAAGCCTGGGGGGTTGTACTCAGTAGTTGTTACCACTATTAGTGGAGGGATCCCCTCAAGGCAATCATTAGCTGAAGAAAGAACAGGTAAGAAAAGTGTTGGAAAGGGAAGGTAAATGCTTTCTCCCTCATAGTTTCATTGTTAAATTTACTGCACAGTGTGGAGCTCAGATACAAAGGTCACGAGGTTTCCAGATTTTATAGAACTGGTGAAATGTACAAGATAAATGGAGGACATTCACCTCATCGATAATATGCCAGCTCTTTGGTAGAGCTATCAATTTAATCTCCTTCCCCATAGCCCTGTGAATAATTTACCTTCAACTATTCATCCAAATCCTTATGAACTGTTGAATCGCACACTGCCTCTCTATTTGGTGATCTGCTATAGGTTTAAGTTGGAAATGTTTTAGTTATTTAAGAAGAACTGTACAATACAATTTCCTATTTAACTGCTGAGCTGTACACTCCACTGGGTAATTTTTGCCCCTAATTCATTCGATCCTCTAGAGACTATACAGTTCCAAGCTAAATGGTATTGCATTTAATTAATACACTCAAATTATGGCATGTTAATTTGCCGAGAGGATACCAAATTATTTTTTTTGCAACAGCATACAAATTCTGAATCCCCAGGTACAAATGATAAGAACAATAAGAGTACTTTAAATGCATAGTACATAATGAGTTAGCTGTAAAATTATTTACACTTTTGTCTCTTGGTGTTGTGCTCAGTTCCTTCAAGTGTGCCCAGTGTGATGGTGAATAACCATGGCAACAATGATTACCTTCTGGTCTCCTGGCTGCCAGCACCTGGGGATGTGGATAGCTACCTCGTGACCCTGTCGCACAATGAAAAAGTTGTCCAGTCCCACGCTGTATCGAAAACTACCTTTGAGGTTCCCTTCAGGTCACTCACTCCTGGAAGGCTGTACAGTGTAACTGTAACCACCAGGAGTGGGAATTATGAAAATTACACCATTACTCACGAGAGGACAAGTATGTAGTTATTTTTGGTGCTTCAAGTAATGATGGTCAGTGTGTTGTGTGTGTACAGCTTTCACTGTTTACCTTGGGCTATTACTGTGACACATGGGAGGAAGATTTTCAATATTTTCAGGAGTGACATCCTTCACTGCCCTGGGTCTTAAAAAAAATGTTGCACTCTACTTTCCCTCCATTTAAAATTTTGGTCTCTTCGTAGCATTTTCAGATTGTAGCACTATTGACAAATCAAGTGGTATGACAAATGAACCCCATCCCCTCACCACCACTATCCCTCCAGGATCAATATCCACATCTTTTATTTCTATGTCATACCCTTAGAGTCATAGAGTTGTACAGCATAGAAACAGGCCCTTTGGCCCACTGTGTCTATGCCAACCATCGTGCCTATCTATACTAAACCCACTTGCCTGCATTAATACCATATCCCTTCATGCGTTGCTCATTCAATTAACTGTCAAGATACCTCTTAAATGTTGTTACTGTTCCTGCCTCCACCACCTCTTGTGGCAGCTTGTTCCAGATACCAACTACACTTCGTGTGTGGAAAAAATTTACCCCTCAGACCTTCTTTAAACCTCCCCCCTCTCACCTTAAACCTATGCCCTCTAGTTTTAAAAACGGCTACAGTGGGGTACAGACTCTGGCTGTCGACCCTGTCTACGCCTCTCCTAATTTTATATACCTCTATCAGGTCATCTCTCAGCCTCCTTTGCTCCAGGGAAAACAGACAGAGCCTATCTAATCTCTTCCGCCCTCCATCCTTGTGAATATTTTCTGCACCCTCTCTAGCTTAATCACTTTCTTCCTATAGTGTAGTGACTAGAACTACACACAATACTCCAAGTTTGGCCTAACAAATGCTTTGCACAACTGTAACACAATGTCCCAACTCTTATACTCAGTGGCTTGGCCGATGAAGGCAAGCACACCATATGACTTCCTCACCATCCTGTATTTCCATTTTCAGGGACTTGCGTCCTTGTACCCCAAGGTCTCCCTGTTCAACAACACTCCCCAGGGCCCTGCCATTCACTGTGCATGTCCTGTCTTAGTTTAACTTCCCGGAATGCATCACTTTGCCCTAGTCAGAGTTAAATTCCTTCTGCCATTCACTTGCCCACTTTCCCAGTTGATCTAAATCCTGTTGTAACATTTAAACAACCTTTTTCACTGTCCACTGTACCACTAATTTTGGTCTCATCCTCCAGCATACTTGCCACAGTTCATCAAATCTTGAGCCAGATAACATGTGATGAAAATTTACTACTAACAACCAGAATAACTTCCGAATTAAAACTGTTATCATGCAATAGTGTTTTATGTTTGTATAGACAGTTTATATGTCATTCACAACAATATGCAGATGGCTGTATTGTTATGCAATACATGATTACTACTTTTATCAATCAGTTTAATCTGCAAACTCAGTAACTGCTTATTATAATTTTGATAAAATGATCTTATGACATTGGATTTATACAGAACCTTCAGTCGTTCAAAGAATCACAGTCAGCAATTCCGGAAGGAGTGACTATCTGAAAGTCTCATGGCTGGATGCATCAGGAGATTTTGACTGTTATATCGTAACTATCAAGAACAGTTACAACTACAGCAAAAGCTTAAAGGTTCCAAAGTCTGAAAACGAATGCATCTTCCTGAACCTAATTCCAGGCCGACTTTACAGCATTACTGTTAGCACCAAGAGTGGGAAATATGAAACTCGCCATTTTGCTACAGGAAGAACATGTAAGCCTAAAATCTGCTGTAATAAATGGAAGATTCCAGTTTTAGAGAATATTACATTCTTCTTTTGAAGTCATCAACTTATATAGCAGCATTAATGTAATAAAGGGTTCTTAGATGCCTTACAGGACAGTTATTCAAACAAAATTTATTTGTAAGCTTTGTGTTATTAGGACAGAGAGGTTGTTCTCAATGGAGGAAAGAGAGGCAAGGAGCTACAGAGGTTTAGAGTGGGAATTACAGAATTTGGACTTTGGCCACTGAAGTCACAACCACCAATGGTGGAATAACTGAATTGAGGGAAGAGGGAAGGGGAGGGTGCCCATTAAGTGAGACTTGGAAGGGCAAGAGTGCATGTGGGATGTTGGGGCTGAAGGGAATTACTGATGCAGAAATGGTGAGATTTTAAAACAAGAAGGATAATTTTTAAATAGACTGGGCTTGGTGCCCATGTAAAATCAGCACAAACAGTGGGAGTATACAAGTTAAAACTGGCATCTGTGTTTTGGCTGACCTCACATTTATGGTAACAGTTAAGTGCAGTGATAATTTAACATAGTTTTTAAGGTGATCTTGACATATGGGTATTTAATTCTGTGTTTGGTATTAAACCAAATTTGGTTTTGTAGTGGGACTTAAAGAGCGAAGTTTTGAAAGTTTGGGGAATTGAGGGCTAAGTGTAACTGGCACAGAAGAGGAGTGAGGCTTGGGGCAGATCAGCTGTGATCATATTGAATGGCAGGGCAGGCGTGAGGGACCAGGTGGCAGCCTCCTGCTCCTGTTCTCGCTTTGTTCTCGTGTGGGAGGTCAACGGCACATTGAGGTGTGAAATATTTTTGTAGAGAAATGCCAGCAGAAAGTTGTCTTTGGCTAATGCATTGGGTGGAAGAAAAATACTCAATTTCTTTACCTTTATTGAAAACTAGCATTGCCAAAAAGCTGTGGGGGGGGGGGGGGAAACCACAAACAGCACCTCTTTTGAGTTTCTGATCTGCTAAATTACCTACTTTGGAACCTACTGCGATGGAAAGTAATAATATTAGACTGCCCACTGCTCAGTGACTGTTGTTGTTTCTGTCTTTACTTTTGTAAATCCCCTTTTGCACAAATTTGCAGAAAATGATTAACAGCTGTGTTGTAATGCGCTAGATCAGTGAATTTCTTCTAAAAGCAAGACGTTAAGCCACAGAAAAGCTGCTTTTTGCTTTCTTCCAACTATTTAAACCATGTTACTGTTTTTCTGTCTGAACTTCCCAGCTTCACCTGTCAATCACCATTTGTTTGATAGGGATGGCCTCTGTCACTGCCTCTGAGGAAAGTGACCAACAGTGAATCAACTTTGTATAGGAAAGTGGAAGGCATTTCCTTGGCACCTCTTCCTATAGGTTGATTATTGTTTATAGGCTTACTATATACAAACCTAATATCTATTAATGTCTAGGTGTGTGTTTGCATTCCATGTGCTTGTATGGTGCAAAGTGCTAGGTTTATTGGATAGTACATTATACTGAATCCCCAGCCACCTTTAGCCTTGCTTATGTTTCGTGTTTGGCATAATATTTTTGTCACTGATAGACTTTCTTTGAATCTGACATCCTTTCTTTGTACAAGAAATTATCAATTTCTGTTGCCGTAAAATTGTCAAACTAAATCCAATGTTTCTCTGACTAGTTCCAGCTGCTGTTGGGTCCCTGACTGTGGCTGACAGGAGTACTGACACCCTGAATGTTACCTGGGAAGCAGCTGCTGGTGACGTGGATCGCTATGAGATCCAGCTACTCTTCAATGACATGAATGTTTTCCTTCCAATAACACTGAGCAACACGGCACACCAGTTTACTTCCTTGACCCCTGGGCGTCTTTACAAAATCCTAGTCTCGACGTGGATCGGGACCCTACAGCGTGCTGCCTTCATTGAAGGACGTACAGGTAGAAATGACATGGGCTTTCTATATTCTTCCTATAACTTCTAAAAAATTTTCCTCATGAGATGTGGGCATTATTGTCAAGATCAGAATTTAATCCCCATTCTTAATTGTCCTTGAGAAGATGGTACTCCATCGGTTGTGTCCATAATGTACATCATAGATTCAATATTTTGGGGAAATTTTATTTTAACTTGGTAGAAAACTGGCAAGATCAGTTGAAGAGTTGGTTTACACATCTCCTGATTATTTTCACCATTGAGGTTAAGAGAGTCATATCTGATAGAGGAAAACCATTTTCCACCTAATCCTGTCAGTTTCCTGCCAGGTAGATAAAGTTAGATTGAAATCATCCTGACTGAATCCATCTAAAAGGCAAAAGCAGTTTTCTAAATTAATGACATAGCTATTTAATTTGAGAATAAACTCCTTGCATATGTCACAAAGCAACAGTGATTTTTGAGCTGCAAACTTCCAACATGAAATTCTGTACTTTAAAAAAGGCCCACTGTTATTCTGCATTGTTACAATATAGATTATTGCATCCTATTGTCCTATTTTAGATCTTAAAATGTGGAATAGAAATTTGTTATTGGTCACGTTCACTAAACATTGCAATATATTTGCTTGTAAGTTCATTCTCTATTTTAGTAGAACTCAGTACAACTACAACAATACATAATTTGGGGCAGCCCAGTAGCACAGCTAATTTAGCTGCTGCCTCACAGTTCCAATGATCCAGGTTCATTCCTGACCTCCATCGCTGTTCTGTGTGGAGTCTGCGTGTTCCTGTCTGTGACTGCATGTGCTTCCTCCAAGTGCTCTTGTACCAAAACAGAACATGCATATTGGTAAATCAGTTGGCCACTGTAAATTGCCCTTAGGGGGTAGGCAAGTGACAGAACTGGAAGGGGTGTGCGGATAATAAAAATGCAATTTGTGTGGGAATAGGTTAATGTGTGCTTGATGGTTGGAGTGGTCTCAGTGAGCTGAAGGGCATGTTTCCGTGCTGTACGACTCTTTGACTTTATCATGTGTTCAGCAAACTATTACTGCAGAACCTCTTTGCAAAAACATAATTTATTATACGATGTCCATCTATTTGCCTAGAAGGTTCAATGAATGGTCATACTTGGAAGCCATTTACAGTACATGAACACAGCTACTAATACTTCTGTTGACATGTACCTTTCTGCAGTGCCCAGTGCAGTTAAAAACATCCATGTTACAAACAATGGAGTGACAAAGGGCCTTAAGGTGAATTGGTCTCCTGGAGAAGGTGATGTGGACAGCTACACTGTGATCTTATCCCACAAGGGCCATCAGATCTCTTTTCGCTCTGTTCCAAAACTTGTGCATGAGCATACCTTCTATGACCTGGAGACAGGAGAGCTGTACCACATATTAGTTCAGTCAAACAGTGGCAGCTTCCATAATAATTCAACAGCATTTGGACGTACTGGTAAGATCACTTAAATGTTCTACATTTAGTGTTGCTAACAACAGCCAATAAAATTAATGTTATGTAATGTTATTATTAATTTTGTATTTACATTGATAATAAAATGGCAGCTTTATTGTGCAAGAGGAAGACATGTATAAAGTTCCAAATGACTACATCTAATTCCATGGAAGAGATGGATGGTATGGGGATTGACATTAAGGAAAAAGAATGCAATGTACTAGGAATGATAAACACTGAGTGAGAGAGAGTGAGAGGACATGGTAAAGTGGATAATTCACCAGGCTGGGGTGCAATGTATTGTAGGCTCTAAATGAAATAAGGAAGAAAATAGTGCAATTCTGACTATAATTTCCCAGTGTCTTTTGGTTAGAAGGGTAGAGCACGTGCACTGGAATATTGCTAGTGTAGTACTGTTGTGCAGAATGGGAGAAAGCGATAGATCAAGTAACTACAAGCCAGGCAGTTTGTCATTGGGAGAAGTTGTCGGGAAATATTCTCAGGGTTGGCAAACTCAGGACATAAGAGTCACAGATCAATCAAGGACAGTCAGCTTGAGACCATCAAGGTAAGGTCAAGTCTGCTGGAGTTTTTTGAAGCTTTAGTAAGTGGCAATCAGGACAGAGCATTTGATGAACTACAGGGTTATAGACCAAGAGCAGGGAAGTGTGATTAACGTAAATTCCATTTTCTGCCAGTATGTAAGCAATGGGCTAAATAGCCTCCTTTTGTGCTGTAAATTTCCATGATTTCTATAAATAAACACAACTGAACTGTCCTTTAATAGCAAATAAGCTTAAAATTTCTCTCATCCCTGAACTTTTCAGGTCCCAGGATAAAGCACAACTTTGAACACTGGGCTCACATTTTTTCACTCCTTGCACTTAAATTTAATATTAATATAATTGCGACATGTCATTGTGGCTTTTTATTATAAATCAATAATATATTATTTTTCATAGATGATATCCAACCTGATCAATTTCTTCTCATTATTCTGTGTTTCCAGTTCCTGCCTCAGTCACAGACTTATCAGTTGACAACAAACATACAACCTGTACCTTGGCGGTGTCTTGGCAGCCAGCCACTGGTATTAAAGAGGGATACACTCTGCAACTCCTGAATGAACAAGGCACTCAAATGTTCTCGAATGTGTCTGTGCCAGCTTCCAGCAGGGGATACAAGTTCAATGACCTGACTCCTGGCAAAAAATACAAAATCCGTGTCTTCACTGTAAGTGGAGGGTTGTACAGCGTTGGAACAGATCGCGATGGAAGAACAGGTAAAGAAGATGACAGATGCTAAATATTTTAGTTTTAGAGAGTCTTTACAGAGTTGTGAAAGTTATCGAGTGGCAAAATTCATTCTGTCTCAAATATCTCCTTGAACTTTTCTTTATAAAAGTTTAGCTCATACATGTGACACATTGAGTCCAACCTTAGTGACCTGAAAGACATAACTGGGTCACTGTCTGCAAACTGGCTGGAAAATATTTCAGCATGCAGCTAATGCCTTCATATAAATTTACATGATACATCCTCTAAATTTCAGCATGCATATATTGGTGCTAAGAAAAATAGGGGACGTGGGAACACATAAATATTTCTAAGTGCATGGCTTAACAGTGAGCTGTGAAAGATGGCCTTCAGCCTGCTATGACTCAAGAAATCTTTCTCACTCACAACTGTGTTTGCTGTTGGTTGCACACAGTCACTGCTAGTGAAAGTGTGGAAATGGAAGTGAAAGCAAGAAACATTTGACACTGGTGCAGCTCATTTATACATCTGCAGTTAAGTGAGCTTTTCTTTATTATTAAAAGCCATTTGGTTCAATTTAAATGTTTGCAAAAATAATGGGAGTTTTAAGCATGGACTACAGCACTTTAAAACTTCTGAAGTACTCTAAAAAGTAAGAATTTGCTTTTATTTTTAGCAGGAAAAGCACATGGTTTCTTGATTGGGGGAAAAAACACATGGTTTGAGCGGGAAAAATATGGTTTCTTTATTGAGATATGGGGAAGTTAGTTTCATGAAAGTGAAAGACAAGTGAATAGGTTACAGGGAATGGGAGAGCCCTGGGAGCCAGCATAGACCAGTGGGCCAAATAGCCTATGTCGTATGGAAATATGAGAAACTGAAAACCTAAAAGCAGAACTTTAAGTCAAATAACATAAGCTCAATTGTATCATGATTGGATAGGATGTAGGGATTGTTTTCCTAATTATCAAGCCCACTTTATCTTGCACTCATAGAAAATGCGCTCTTTTGTAATATTAGCTTATTACATTGAAATATTTTCTATTAAGCTCCTCTGAAAATGTTATAATTAATATAGGCTTGACATTGACAGACAAATTATTCATTGACTCTACATGTGCTGTGTTTAACCTGGGAAGGTTCTGTAGGAAGCTCAGGTATTTTAACATTTTCTGAAAAATTTTATATTTTGGATGCATATTGAATGAAAATCCTTGAGGTATGAAACAGGATGCGGAACAGTGGCTATCAAAAAGGTACAAGGATGAATTAGACTAATTCAACAAGGACCGAAAAGAAAATGAAGGAACAGAGCTTCCGATATTAATCTTGGCTCAGTGGTGCCCCCCCTCATCCCCCACCCCTCCCCCCCTTTCCTCTCTCCCACCCCCTCCACACACCCCCGCCTCTGAGATTGTGGAATTGGGTTCCACTCCAGTAATTTGAGCGCATCCTCTGGCTGATGCTATAGGGCAGCAATGTCTTATAAGAAGACCTCAAAGATATCACCAAATGCCAGCCCCTTATGAGGAAAATTGAACCTGCTGAAGATATGGTGTAAATTGAAATAGGGGGGACCCTGTGGTGCAACATGCGGTGCTGCTGCCTCTCAGCTCCAGTGACCCAGGTTCAATACTAACCTTGGGTGCCATCTGTGGAAATTACACATTCTATCTGTGACCACATGGGTTTTCCCCGGGTGCTCCAGTTTCCTCCCACATCCCAGAGATGTGCAGATTGGTAGAATAATTGGCTACTTAAATTATCCTGAGTGTAGGTGGGTGATAGAAGAATGGGGGGAGTTGATGGGCATGTGAGAGGGAATATGTTACTGAGAAGGTAGGGGAATGTGATTGCTCTGAGAGCCAGCATAGACCAATAAGCCAAATGGCCTCCTCCTATTTCAAAAGAGAATGTAAAAGACGAATCTAGTTGATATTTATGGTTTCATTGCATCATCACAGTATTATCACAGTGCAAGATCCAGAGATGTTATCATAAACTCGTGTTGATATCCATCCTGTATCTGCTCATTCTGCTTTCCTGTTCAGTTCCAGCTGCAGTCACCCATCTCACTTTGCACGGGAGAAGCACTAACAGTCTATCATTCCGCTGGACCAAAGCAGAAGGGGAATGTGACTCTTATGAGATATTCCTCTACAATTCGGACAAGACGCTGCATGACCGGAAATCTGGCATCCAGAGCTTGGAAGAATGCTCCTTCCAGAACCTGACACCGGGCAAGATGTACAAGCTTGTGATAGTCACTCACAGCGGGGGCTTAACAAATGAATCCTCTCTCTTTGGAAGGACAGGTAAAGCAGCATAATCAATTAGACATTAATTGCTTCTTCCAACACATTTCAAACAAATCTGTCCCATTACCATTTACAATATTTTTTTTAACCTCCAACACCCAGATATATTCCAATATAATTATTCTTTATTGATGGGATCAGCTCATTGCAGGGTATAATTGAGTGCCCTTTATCTCTGAGTATCTCCTTTCAGGTATTGAGTCTATTTGGCTGTGATGAGTGGACATTTTAACTGCAGAAGGTATCATAAATGGACTAACACAACTGACTTCACACAATAGCCATAAGTACCTTACAGGTGGAATCATCAGATAATCAGGACTGTTGGCTTATTATTCCCTTCCCTTCTGACAATTGCCCTCTTCAATTATCAGGAGGAGAAGATTACCTTGATGTCAATCCATTTATAATTTAGGAAGAAATGGAACTCAGAACGTTTTCTATCCAAGGATTAATTAGACAATTGTTTGTTAATAATGCTAAGCAGCCATTAATTATTCTGCAGAAACCATTGCTTCCTTAAAAACCAAACTCTGTAATGTTTCAGATACATGAAGAATTTAATGGACAAGATACTTACAAATTTAAATTTGAACGTAGAAAATAATATTGTTGAAAATCTTGATAATATTACTCAAATTTAAATTTTCAGTGGTTGTCACTTTTATAAATATTTGTAGCGTTGTTTCAATTTGCATGCCAACTGTTTCTGTTATTACACTGGTCTTTCGAAGTGGTAGGGCTAGGGCCTTGATTAAATTGAATCCACTTCTCATCAAAAAAACTTTTCTCCTTTCGCTTTTTTCCTTTTTCTCAATTTATTTCCAAATTAAACCTTTTTTTTGCTCTTTATCCCATATTTTTATATTACTGACTGCTTTACTAGTTTTGCAGACCTCTTTATTTTGCTTTGCTCTCTGATTCAACCAGATCACAGCTGATCTTCCACCTTGAAGCCATTTTCAGTCTTCTGTAAATCTACTTCAGAGTCACAACAGCATGTGGAAATGTGTTTTCCTTTTATGCACTCCACACCCGTCATAGTGATTCTCTCTTGAATTAAGAATGCTATGTTGGAGCATTATATTGAGTCCCAGTTTAATATTCATAATAACTGGAGAAATGGCCATTCAGCCCCTTGATTCTATTCTGTCATTCAACAAGATTGTGGCTGATTTTCTACCTCAGCATCATTTCTGTGCGGTACCTCCTGAGTACAACTGCTGGAGGCAGAGAATTTAAAAGGTTCATTATCTCACTTAGATGGCCTACTCATTTTGAGAGAGTGACCACTCCCTGCCCCCCTCCCCCCCACCTCCCCACTAAACTCTACCTGTGCATTAGACTCCACAACCAGGGTGAATATCCATCTTGCATCTAACTCTTGAGCCCACCATGAATTTAATGTTTCAGAATATAAGATTCTGAGGGGTCTTGAGAAAGCAGATGCAGTGACTATGTTCCCTCTGATGAGTGAGTCCAGAGCCAGGGGACATAGACTCAGAGTTCGTCGTCACTTAGAACTGATATGATGAGAAATTTCTTCACTCAGAGTTGTGAATCTTTGGAATTCTCTACCACAGATAGTTGTGGTTATTAGATTTCTGGACTATTGGAAATTAAGTGCTATGAGGATAATGGAGAAACTCTAAACACTGGGATCAGTAGGTTGTTGAAATGTATGGAGGAGAAATCACAAGGTGTCAAATGGTTTACTCCTGCTCCTATTTTTTAATAGTTTCTTGTCCTCTCATTTCATCATCTATACCCCAAATACATTTTCTTGCCTTTCAGCTAATCTTTTACCTAATAATCTTCCAATTTGCATCCTGAAAATTTCAGTTATCCCAGTCTTTATGGTCTGAGTTACAAATCTGTCAAAAAGATCACTTCTTGTTTTCATTCCTGATTGACCTAGCTCAACTTTAAGGTTGGTGCAAGCTTCTTACTGGATTCATCACCAGAGGAAGTAACTTATCCATCGCTATCCTATCATTTATCATTTTAAACACCCAATTAGATCACCCTTGGAACTTCTAAAGTGAGGCAAATATATGTCAACCTTCTCCCTGTAAATTAACCCTTTAAACACTGGTATTAATAGGTTGACTCTTCATCCTAAGGTGTGGTTCCCAAAGCTGAATCCTAACGTCTGACAAAGACTCTGTAGGTCAGAACTTTTGTTCCTTTGTTTCCCAACCTCCTGGAGGTAAAGGCCAAAAATTCATTCACCTTTTTGTTTACACGTTGTACCAGTGCATGAGATTTTATTGATTTACTTGGACCACCTTCATCCAGCAGGGATATAATGAGCCAAATGGCCTCCTTCCATACTGTAAGTTTCTAATTTTGTGATTCTGTGACAAAGCGCTTTGAAATTTCACAGCTCTTGGACCCTACCATTAATTATTCTGATTTTCAGTTGTAAGCAGAATAGATCACATTTTTAACTCCAGAATTTTCCCATTCAGTTAACCAACAATTGTTTGTTACTTCTCTCTCCCATTGTTTACTGAGCTCGGTGTGTGCTGCAGAATTCCATGTGCTTTAATGTTCAGGCTTAGATGGTGAGATATGTGATAAAACCTTTCTACAGCTTGGTTTTTATTCTTCCAACTTATTAAATCACCCAAATCTAATTTTATCTGTTTAGTTCCAGCTCAGGTTACCCATCTGCAATGGATGAACATTAACCAGACTGACACCCTGCTGTTCACGTGGACCCCAGCTAAGGGAGAGTTTGATTCCTACAACATATCACTTTATAATCCCAATGGTACATTGCAGAGCAATAAGTTTGGGAAGAAAGACTTGAAGGAATGTTATTTTCAGGACTTGATCCCTGGTAGAATTTATCATGTTGTGATAGTAACACAGAGTGGAGAGTTGAGCAATAAAGCTGGTACAGAAGGGAGAACAGGTAAAGACTGATTAATGGTTTCACTTTTAACGTTTAGTGAAATTTTAAATGATCTTAATAACAAATGGTAATTCGCGTGGTACTCTAGTCTATGATTAATGTTAACACATCATTCAATGTATTTAAACACCAAGGAGGAAAATGCCAGAGGAGGTTAATTATCTATTGACATCCATTGGGAAACTGGGCAATGCGTTGAACAGGTGAACAGTTTGATGTCGCCAATTTTTCACTAACGATGGAAGTTTCATTTAGCCCCAATATTTCCATTGTGGATCATTGATGTGTACTAAGAGGCAGCATTTAATACAGTCACATTTCAGTATCTTGTACATTTATAAGAAAGAAATGTGGCTGGTTTCTTCAAAACAAGGAAGTGAAAACACATTCTACACCATTAGCCATAAATATGTAATTAAGCTTATAACCCTCACAGCAGTCAGATTCTGGAGCCTTAAACTCTCCACCACATATAAGATAAGATCAGAAGCAAAGTAAAGTCTTATCCAAAATGTATTGACCTTTTACCTAGGTTTCTCAGTTTTGAAAGTGATCTGGTTTCCTAGAGTAATGAGAAGCAGAGGTACCTAGTTCATAAAAATACGAGTTCAATCCTTGTTCTGTCTTAAATTAGCAGATCTTATGCAAATGAAGCAATAGCAACTATATAATTAATCTTAATATCTTTGGTGTAGAGAGGAGACAGTTGACTGGTCCTTCCCCTGCTTTAGAAATGTTCTGGTGGGGTGTGCGGACAGACTAAGAACAAAATTGGACCGAGCAGTTAGGCTGCCAACAATCAGTACCAGGGCTCAAGTATGAATTGGAGTTGGTCTATTATTGTCACCTGTACCGAGGTACAGTGGAAAAACTTGTCTTGCATACCGTTCATACAGATCAATTCATTACACAGTGTATTGAGGTAGTACAAGGTAAAACAATACAGAATGCAGGGTAAGGTGTCACAGCTGCAGAGAAAGTGCAGTGCGGTTAGAGAAAAAGTACCAGAGAACTGAACCAAAACAGAAAGTTAACACTTCCAAGAAAGTGGGGGGAAAGAAGGGAAAAGAAGAAAGTGTGGGAAAGTTAAGATGATCTTTCCTTCCAGTTGACACACAGCAGTCCATAAACATAAGGTGCTTCAAACCTGTGCTGACACAAATTCATCGCAAGGTGAGGACACAAATTCATCACAAGATCAATTAAGAAGTTCATTAAGTCTTTATAGAGAACTAGCTACACCATCCATTTTTGGTCACCGCATTTTAGAAAGGAGGTGAAGGTCCTGGAGAAAGAGCAGAAGAGATTTACTAGGAGTGTTCCAGGGATGAGGATGTCTTCCTGAAGAAGTTGGGGTTGTTCTCCATAGAACAGAGATGATTGATGAGGCATTTGGTAGAACTGTACCAGATCATGCCTAGTTTGGGTAGGGGACTCAGAGGGACATTCTTCCAAGTAGCGAATGATTCATAGTCCAGAGGACACAGATTTAAGTTAAAGGGAAAATGCACAGGAGGAAATGTGAGGGGAAAATGCGGAAGAATGACTTTGGTAGGATTTCACTGCCTGTAAGAATGGTAGAAGCCAAGTCAATCGAGCAATCGAATTGGATAGGCACCAGAGGGAAAATGGAGGTATAGGAAAAGACTAATGAAATGGGACTGAATAAATGGCTCCTGAAGTAACTGGCATGGACTTGATAAGCTGAGTGGTCTCCTGTGCTCTAATTATTCAATGATACATCAGGCCACTGTATCTGTTTGCATTCAAAGGACTTAGGAAGCACAGCCATTCACTGTTTAAGGTGAGTGGAAAAGGGGTTCAGACTCTTATTTGGATTTGAAATACATTCCATCACCTTTGTTGTGATACAGCACCTGTTCCCAAAGCAAATTTATATATTGAATTGGCACCAAGTAAAACTCAAAAGAGAAGCCATTTTGAGTTGAAGCTTTCATACCCATCATCATTCTGAGGCCAGCAGTTTCCCTTATGACGTATTACGGCATTGATTAAACTCAGCATTGCTTGATTTCTATAGCACCTTTCACAGCCTCAGGATATCTTAAAGTGCATCACCACTAATGAAGTGCTTCTGAGGTGTAGTCCCTTTTGTAATTTAGAGTTGGTAGCTCAGTTTATGGAAAGCAGTTCAATCCAAGACACCTGCAAGTTTGGAACACATTGCATAAAAGCAAAGTCTTAAAGTTCATAAGGAAATGGTAATTATTATTTTAAATTAAGGAATCAGGGAGCAAACATAACAGCCCCAGGTACATGTGTAACCACAGCTTTATAAGAAAATTGGCATATTGTCTGGAAAATGAGAATAAGCTATTGTATTCAGAAAGTAAATTACTGAGGAAGACTTTAAATTCTTTGCAGGCCCTGTACAGACTTTCAAAACAGTCTAGACTGTTCTTAATAGCGTAGTCACAATGGAGATAAATTGCAAATGAATCACAAAGGAAGTAAAATGTAGCCCTCTTTCAAAAAAAGGAGCTAGGAATTTGATTTATAATTTATCTCATCACCTTGCAAGCCAAACTTTTGCTTTTGTGCTTGGAACGTCTCTGAAGTGCCTAATCCCCAAAAATTTGCAACCTTTTTGATATAAAATATAGTGATCAGTTCTGACACGCTTCTGCATGGACTGAAATGAACTTATTGAAATTGAATATCATTACAAAATCACTTCTGCTTTAATGATGGTTTTAACTATGCACCTTTTATATTTTTTGGATTGTAGTCGTTGTTTACTTATTTAATGATCATGATATTATCTTTACAGCAAAATAATTTACAAACCCAGCATCCAGATTTAATACTGAGCTGTGTTCTTGGAACTGAATGACTAAACATTGTTGCTTAAAAATTCATGCCCTGTTGGCAGCACTACAGTGCAATATAAATGTATCAAAGCCATCCCATATACTCTGTCTCTGAAATTCATTGAAGTCATTGGGAATGAATTACAGAGATAGTGCAATGAGCTGATGTGACTGCCTTGCACATGTAACTCGAGACTCAGGAGATTAGTTTGTAGCTAATCCTTTCAATGTGGACCAATCTCTGGTGCCAAGTTTGACCTACCTGAACCAAGTGGTTCTAAGTTTGCAAAATGAAGCCATCAATGAGCATCAGATGAATTAATAATAAATCAGCAACTAGTTGAATGTTCTGGAATAAATCAGCAGAACCATCCCCTCCCAAGAAAAATAGCATAAATAGTTTAAAAAAGTAGAACCCAAATATCGGAGGTTTTACCAATCTTCCACAAATGTTACCATATGAATTTTCTGAGAAATTTGGTGTTGTGGAGTCTCACATGGTGAAGTACGTTTATAAACACCTCACCGAAGAAAGTCCAGCAACTCACTGATATCTTGCCAGTTATTAGGATTTGGGATGAATAACTATTTATTTTAACTATTTATGCTATTTTTCTTGGGTGGGGATGGTTCTGCTGATTTATTCCCAGAACATTCAAATAGTTGCTGATTTTTATTAATTCATCTGATGTAATCCAAACAGGAAGAAGTTAGAGAGGAGAATGTAAGTAATCACTAAAAGTAGATTCTTTATACACATATCCTCCATGAACACTGAAAGCAGTGGAAAAGTTGGAGTAATTTGCTTACTATTGTAGTTTTAACCTTTATTAATAAACCTTAATTTTTCCAAAGCCCCAAAGCCCTCCAGGATCAGTATCCTTCGCTGATGTTTACAAACACTTTCACTTGTCATAACGTGGCTTGGTCCTCCAGATTGGACTGATTATGATGACTTGAGCTGCAGTGGACTCCAAAGGATGCCAGAGTTCTTGTTGTTAATATACAACACAGTTAAATCAAAAGGGCGCATTATACAGAAACTCCATCCTGGGGGCGTCACTATTCCTTTGAAGTGCGGACTGTCAGTGAAAGTCACTAAAAATCCTTTAGTGAACCCATTCAAGCTCATATAAGAACAAGTAAGTGATAACTTCATTTTGTCACTGTTAAGAGCAAAAGGCCGGCATCCATTGAACTTCATAGCTATTACTTTAATCCAGAGAAGAATGTTCAAGTTTATTTTCATGGGCAAAACATACCAGGGTATAAATGCCATGAAAATTAGTTTTTGCAGCAGCAGCACAGTACATTACAAACATAAAATACCTAAACTTAAATTAACATAAATTATACATAACTTGCGTGACACGATAAACAAAAAATAACATTATGAAGTTGGTGCAAGTTGAAGGAAGTATAGTCTGAGGTAGAATTAGGATCTTTCAGGTCAGTTCAAGTAATGGCAGTAGGGAAGAAGCTATTGATGAACCTCAAGGTGTGGGTCTTCAGGCTCCTGGTTACCTTCCTGTCTGATGGCAGCAAGGAGAAGAGGACATGGCCCGCATGGCGAGGGTCCCAGTAATGAAGGATGTCGCCTTTCTCAGACATCACCTCTTGTAGATGTTCTCGATGGTGTGGAGAGCTGTACCCACGTCAGAACTAGCTGAGTCCACCACTCTGTGTAGCCTCTCATATTCCTGTACATTGGAGTTCCTATTACCAGGCCATGATGCAAACAGTCAGAATATATGTTATAACTGCATTTGTGATAATCACCAGCATTGGATTTAAGGGATGCCAGTTTGTACCACACATTACCAGACTAGACGTCGCAGGTTAAGTCTTTACTTGGTGCAAGGAATACTGGTCTCAACCTAATGAAAAGGCAGTTCACAGAAAAGGGTTATTGCCCCTGTACTAAGAAGGAAAAAGTAATCAGTTGGGATTATCACTTTTGGTTTCACTTGCTGGCAAGCTCATCTGCTTTTACGTCTGTTGAGGATGGCCTCAGCTGCAATGCCTTTTCGTGGATTGAATAATTCACTTGTACAAGCTCACATGAAAGTGATTTATCACAAGATGACCAGTACCCATTGAATGGCAGGAGGAAACCGTTTTCAGCAGTATCACATACAACAAAATCAGCAATTTATATTTGATGTATAAACTGCTGAGTAGATGCAATGTTTTCACTTTGCCAGCTGTTTACCTCCACAACAACAAGTTTGAACCAATTTTGTTTCCGCATGATAATCATAGTATAAATTCAAGTATTATTCTTTACAGTTTATTTTTAATAGTTGGGTGAATCTTTTTTTCTCTTTGTTAATGTTTTTTGGATTATGCAGTGTGAAGGAGTTTAAGCTAAATCTTTGCAGAATAGGGTTGGTTGGATATATGAAAGCTGGATTAAAGATTTATATATTGCTTTTGCAAATCAAGTAATCTCAATACACTGAGGTTGAGCCTAAATTGAGATGACAGTTAAGCCCTCTTACTGCAATTTTAAAATATTGCCAAATCTAGGCTACAGCATTAAGGAATTGTTTCTAAAAACTATGAAGGATCAGAACAAACTGATATAAATATAAAACAGTTTAAGTCATAATGATCTTGTAGCGGTTGCTACCGCGGAATAAAACAAGACTCTACTCGGAGGATTGCCAAACAGAACTGGTTTATTTTCCCGCCTTGCGCGGGCCCTTTAAGGGAGAATGTTCCCGCCCAAAACAACCGGCAATGACGTAAGTCCTACGTCATCAGGACTTTCCCGCGCGTGGGTTCTCCCCGTCGCTCGGAAAGACGAGGCCCGCCGCCATCTTGGGCCTCGTCGCTCCGACGCCGCGCGACCCGACTGCCGAGCCGGTTCGCCCGACTAGACGGTGAGTCGCCACAATCTATTACTTGAATTGTAAAGATCTTAATAAATATAAATTCATATGTCTTATTACATGTAGCATGTTCCCTGACATTATAATATACAGGAGCCAATACTATCTACAGTAGCCATAGAGTAAGATTTCACTTGGTTTATTAAGATAAATTAAAGTTAGCTAGGCCCAGCAAAATTGCTTTGTCGGGAAATTATTACACAATGTGTGTTATGGGATAAATTGATTTTTTTAATGTGTAACATTTTTGGCTCTTTATAATAGTTAATGTACAACATGTATTTTAGTTTGTATTTGTAAAAAATATATATATTTATATATATTTTAAAATAGGTACTGTCAGTCTTGTGATAACTCACTGTCACGTGAGTTTGCAAAATGAGATATTCAACCAGGATGGCATTATAGTTGGAGTTGATCCTATTCCCAGCAGATGTACAAGCAGATGAGGAGCTTTCCAGCAAGTAGGGGGTCAGAAGTGATAATATTAGCAAAGGGTTTCACAAATATAAGAATAAACAGCAAACATTTGGGAGGAGGGGGGCATTACTGAACAGGCAAATTCTGAAGGGTGTTTTAAAGATGAGGGTGGGAGGGGGAGTTGTGGTAATGGCTCAGGAGACAGTGGGGCTTCAGGAACAAGTCTGAGTCCTTGTCTGTCAAGCTTCTGGCTGCAAAGCTGAGAAGATGGGCACAGTATGCAGGGCCATCATCTGGAACATATATTTGCCTTTGGAGAGGCACATGTGCAAGTACTTAAGGTTATGGGCAATGTACATGAGCATCCATAATCACATGTCTCTTTCTACTTATTGGGCTGCTGCCCTGTTTGTCCAATCTTTGCAACACCCATGTTTCTATTGCATGCAAGTGACAAGGCAGCTCAGGTTACATTAAAGCCTGCTTTTTGCAGATTGTATACCAGCTTTGGAAAAAATAATGCTAATGTATGTCAGTTTTTAGACTTTTGTAAAAGTTTCCATATAATTTGCAATGTTGCAGAACCTGACAAAATACAACATATCCGATGTCGACCCCAGAGCTCCACTGCAGTCTCCTGTTCCTGACACACCCTGACTCAGACTACAATGGCTATGATGTTGAATGCTACCCACCATGACAAGAAGGAATTGGTATACTCGAGAAGAATCGAAAAGGGATTAGTTCAATACATCATTAAGGATCTAGAGCCAGACAAAAAATATCTAGTGGCTATAAAGGTCATCTCAGATAAAATGACCAGTGATGCTGTTGAGGACAGCGTTATTACCATGATTGATAGTAAGTATTCACAGTCAAATCTTTAAGGACTTTTGTAGAAGTTATTAACATCTGAAATTTTCTAAATTGGAAGCCAGTTTAACGACATAGTAGATCAGAAGTACCCTGTTAGAACAAATTGGGTGAAATTTGTCCTGGTCACCAATACTAAACAGGCATAACTGTGTTGGTTGAAGTAATAATCTCTCCCTGAAATTTTAGTTCCACTGAACCAGTTGTTGGAGAGCAAAGTTAATTTAATCTTTTGTAGCAACAGAACAGAACTTTACCTTCTTTACCATGTCTTTTATTTCCATAGCCATTCATTTCATCCTTCATGGAATCCACATGTGACAACAGGATGACCTGAAATGTGGCAATTTCTGTGCTGTTCTTGTCTTGAACCTTGGTAGTTCCCAGGATCAGAATCCTAAGGGAAAACTCGGGGAGACCTGTCCCAAGTATAAGCAGCTTTGGCTCCCAAACCTTTCATCATCCGCTCTGTTTGTGTTACAGGGTCCCATGCTTCACTTTATTGCTTCATCTCCTTCAACAAAATAATTGCAGCCCTGAAAATTAATTGCCTCCTCTAGGCACTTGGCTGTTTTGCTTTTCTCAACACTAGGTTTGTCAACCATTTATTGAACCACTATCGTTAATCTTTAATAATTGTCCTTTAGAATAACTCATTACAATTGAACTGGTACATTGTCGTTATTGTGGTACCTAACAGTGTAATTGAGTTTTGTTAAAAAGAAATCACACATACATGTTATGCCTTTCCCCAGGGACACATTTCAATTGATTCCAATTTAAACTATAAACAGCAATCTATTCACTGTTTCTTGTGGGAGGTTAAACAGTGGTGCTTTTTAATCTTAATCTTTTCTCTGTTGTATCTCTCTCCAAGGTATTTAACCTGTGTAATAATGTTATCAGAAAATTATGACAAATTAGCTTGGTGTAAGACATCATCAGTTTTACACATTGTGTAGATAAAGCTCACAACAGAAAAGTTAACCATATATATTTTCCCCTCAGGTCCCCCTCCTCCACCGTCACACATCCGAGTTGATAATAAAGCAGTCGTCATTACCAAATCCACCATACATTTCAATTTTAATTGTAGTTGGTTTAGCGATGTGAATGGAGCCATCAAGTACTTCACTGTGATAGTGTATGAATCAGAAAGTAAGTATTATTTGTTGTGACTTGCGCAGGTAACTAATAATGATGAACATAATTCCAGGAAAAAGAAAGTGTCTAGATTGGCACCCTGGTCCAGCCAGTCAGAGCTCCTGGACAAAATCACAAACCCATGTTTCAAGATTTTAAATCTAGAAACCAACATGTTTGGGGCAGGAAGGATGGAGCAGCAGACCTTTCCCTGACTGTTCTCTTTGTACTCTTAACACAGAGTAACCTTGGTATAAAGGGGAAAAGCAAGCAAGGCTATGGAACCTCAAACTGTATTTTAACGCTAAATTCTGCAATACTTCATGTATTTGAGGGATTATTTTGAATTTTGATTGACTTGAATTAACTATAGGGTGGCACAATGGCTCAACAATTAGAACTGCTATCTCATAGCTCCACTGAAGATTCAATCCTGACCTCCATTGCTGTCTATGTGGAGTTTGCATGTTCTCCCTGTGACCATTAAGGTTTCCTCTGGGTGCTCTTTTTTTCCCCTCCTGAATCCCAAAACTGTGTGGGTTGGCAGGTGAATTGGCCATTATAAATTACCGAGTGTGTTTGTGAGTAGTAGAATCTGGTGGGAGTTGATGGGAATGTGGGGAGAATAAAGTGGGATTAGTGAAGGATTACAGTAAATAGGTGTTTGATGGCACACACCCAATGGGTTGAAGGGCCTGTTTTGGTGCTCTACGATGCTTTCCTCATATATCCAACTGCAAAACATTCACATCCATTTATTCATGTAACATGATTGGACACCATCCCCACACAACAACTTCCTCACCAAATTATGATTGGTAAGAGATAGGAGAACTACCTGATTGGCTTGACATTCCATTATTGCACTACCCACCTTCCACTGTGGCTGGCATCTATATTCCAACTCTGTTTTCTGTCCTGAAGCCAGCCAGCAACTATTCCACTATTTGTCTCCTGACTGAATTCTCTGACCTTATTCACTAGTTTATAACAGGGTACCTCATCAAAGGTACCTCATCTACTGCATTGCCATTGTCTGCTCTTTCCATTACATCCTCAAACAATTTAACGTGGTTGGCCAAGCAAGATGCCCTTTTGAAATCCATGCTGATGTTTCACTATTACACTTCACCTCTGGATGTTCTTTAGTCTCTGCTTTAGGAGGAATCCCATTATTTAGTAGATATGTTCCATCCTCCTTAAACATAGGTATTACATCTGCTATCTGCTGGTCCTCTGGCATTACATCATTTTAAAATGAATTATTCAATATCTGCAGTAATGCCTTGCTATCTTTATTCAAAGTTATTTTAAAATGGATGAAGCAATCAGACCTAGGGTTTTATACTCTTTGTGTTTGGATAAGGTAAGATAAGATATCTTGCATTTAATATATTCTCTTTTTCCTTTTTAAACATACTTATTTCACTAATCATCTCATGATCCAATGTCAGGTGTACCTCTTCCATTAAATCCCAGAGCAAAGTAATGCCTAGATAAGTACAGCTTCAACAATTCTCAAGAAGCTCAATATCTTCTAGAACTGTATTGGCACCCATCAACTACTCTAAACATTTAGTCTTTCCACTACCATGGTTGTAGTGTGTACAACCTACAGAAAGCATTGCAGTTACTCAACTAGGCTCCTCAACAGCACCTCCCCAAACCCATGACCCCTACCACCAAGAAGCACAAGGGCTGCAGGCACATGGGAACACCACCACCTGAAGGTTCTCCTCCAAACTGCACACCATCCTGACTTGGAAATGTGTTCCTTCATCATCAGTGGGTCCAAATCTTCCCTATGCGCAGCACTGTAGGAGTATCTTCAGTGGTCCAAGAAAGCAGCTCATTGCCACCTTCTTGAGGACAATTAAGGCTAGGCCATAAAGTCTGGCCTTGCCATTGATGCCCATATTCCGAAAACTCAATGAAAGGAATAGCAATTCTGCCACTTCCCTGTCACTAGCTGTGGTATTCTTAATTTCTCCTTTAATGGCCTTATACCCTTGTTTTTTATTGATGTGTCCATAAAATATTTTACTGTTTTTGTATACTCTTTGGTAATTTAATTTTGTAGTCCCTCTTTGTATTCTTAATATTTTTTTTACTTTTCTCCTATTCTCTTTGTATTCTCTCTTAAGTGAGCCCATGTTGTCTATACATAATGTAACTTTTCCTTACTCTCAATTGTTCCTTTATAATCTTCATCTGCATATGGACTCTCAGGAGTGTTTATTTTGTTCTTTCCTTTGTGGAATATAGTTTTCCTTCACTCTGTAGATCACCATTTTAAGTTGTTATTCTATACTGTTGCCTGTACACAAAATTCAAATCTGCCCACAGTAAATGAGGTCACACGCGCAAGCCACATTTGGATCCACAAGACTCTGTTTCATACTGTGTTTTCATCAGGGACATATTCATAACAGTGTAATTGCTTTGTACAAGAGTGAGCAATATATTTTATTTTAATATTTCTGTTTTAAGGTACAGAAAATTCAAAGCCAGAGAAACACCATCCCTTGCCATCTTATCTGGAATACAAACACAACAATTCAGTCAGAAACTACCAGACAAATTACTTTTCAAGCAAATGTGCAGAAAATCCTGATGGCACATTCCAAAACTTTGAAATAAAAGTTGGAGCTCAGATGGACAAACTGGGAGGGAAATGTGAGAAGGATCAGAAGACATTCTGTGATGGCCCTTTAAAATCCAGAACATCATACAGGTGAGGTGTCTTTGAAGAAGAACGCTCTACATATTCTCACATAGTTTCGTTGCTTTGGATTTTACAACCATGCAAAACTAACATGTAGATTACTCTTTTAGAATCAGTGTGCGTGCCTTCACTCAGCTGTTTGATGAAGATATGAGCAGTCCTTTATTTTCAGACACCTATTTCTCTTTGCCCATAACCACTGAGTCAGGTAGGTGCTTGCTTGGACAAACCAATGTGAATATCATAGTGGGTAAAACATTAAACATTGTACTTGTATTATTTTCAGCAGATCCTTGGTAGATATTACACACATATTAAATAGATTCCAAGCTGAATGTTTCAACATGATGGCACAATTTTATGTTCCATTTTCAGAGCCTCTCTTTGGTGTCGTAGAAGGAGCAAGTGCTGGTGTGCTCCTGATTGTTGTACTCATTTCAGTCATGGCTGTAATAGTTTGCAGAAGAAAAGTGAAACCACTGTGAGTATTCTGGCATTTCTACAGGAAATTTATTATTTCAGGTTGATCCATTTCAGACTCTGAAGCTTCTTTTACCATCCAAATGCCATGAAAATCCTTTAACTATGAATTCAAAGTACAACTGAATGACTGAGGAGCAAACATGAAGGGAAATCTCCAATAGGTGTAGGAATAAATGGGTTATAATAGCAGGTGATATTAACTTCTCTGTTAGTGACTGGGGCTGCCTTAGTACTAAGGGATTAGGTGGCGTAGAATTTGCTAAGTGTATCCAGGATAGGTTTCTGAAGCAATATGTAGACGGCCCTACTGGAGAAGCAGCTACGTTTGACATTTTAGGAAGTGAGGCCGGGCAAGTGGTTGACGTGTGGGTGGCGGAGCACTTTGGGGCCATGACTCTAACTCTATAAGTTTTAAGATAGTCATGGAAGAGATAGGACTGGTCTTCAAGTTTAAGTCCTAAATTGGGAGAAATCTAATCTCAATGGCATCAGACAGGAACTCTCAAATATTTATTGGGAGGCTGATCGCAGGTAAAGGGAGGTCTGGCAAGTGAGATAAGAAGAGTTCAGGGACAGCATGTTCCTGTTAGAGAAAAGGGCAAGGTTGGCAAGGTTAAGGAACCTTGGTTGACCAGGGATATTAAGGATCTGGTCACGAAAAACAAGGAGGTATATGTCAGGTGGAGGTGACTGGAATCAAACAAGTCCTTCAAGGACTGTAAGGGGTTTAGGAGTACACTTTAGAAAGAAACTAGGAGGGCAAAAGGGGCCCATGAGGTATCCCTGACAGATAAGATAAAGAAGAATCTTAAAAGATTTTATAAGAATATTAAGAGTAAGTGAGTAGATCAGGAGAGAGAAGGGCCCCTTAAGGATAATTATGGTTAACTGTGTGTGTGGAGCCATGGAAAATAGCCGAGGTCTTAAATGAGTACTTCTCATTTGTATCTACTGTGGAGAAGGACATGGAAGCTAGTGAATTCAGAGGAAGGAAGAATGATATCTTGGAGCATATCAACATTATGAAGGTGGAGGTGTTAAAGGACTTGAAATGCTTAAAGGTGGAGAGATCCCTGGAGCCCAACTAGCTGTATCCTAGGATGTCATGGGAAGTAATGGAGGAGATTGTTGAGGCCTTGGCAGAGACTTTTGTATCTTTGTTAGCCACAGGCACCAGAAGACTAGATGATAGCTAACATTGTGCCTTTATTTAAGAAAGACAGCAGGGATAAGCTGGTGAGCCTTGCATCAGTGGCAGGAAAGTTGTTGGAAGGAATTCTGAGAGATGGGATTTATTTGCATTTGGAAAGGCAAGGACTGATTAAGGATAGACAACATGGCTTTGTGCGTGGGAAGTCATGTCTCAAGTTTTTTTTTGAAGAGGGGAGCGCAAGAATTGGCGAGGCCAAGGTGGTAAACGTTGCCTTCATGGACTTTAGTACTGCCTTTGACAAGGTCCACATGGTAGGCTAGTACAGGAGATTAGAACACATGGGATCCTGGATGGAATAGCCAATTGGATACAAGGTTGGCTTGATGGTAAAAGGCAAAGGGTGGTAGTGAAGGTTTGTTTTCAAACTGGAGGCCTGTGACCAGTGATGTGCCGCAGAGGTCGGTGCTGTGTCCTCTGTTGTTTGTCATCTATATTCATCATCTGGTTGAGAACATCAGTGGCATGATAAGTATGTTTGCAGATGACATCAAATTTTGTGGTATAGTGGACAGCGAAGAAGGTTGTCAAAGGTAACAATAGGATACAGAACAAGTGGGGAAAGTGGGCAAGGGAGTGGCTGATGAAATTTAACTCTGACAAGTGCGAAGCAATGCATTTTGGTAAGTTAAACCATGTCAGGACATACATCATGAATGACAGGGCCATGGGGAGTGTTGTAGAACAGCCAGACTTGGGTTACATGTATGTAGCTCTCTGAAAATGGCAACACGGGTAGATAGAGTGGTGGGGAAGGTGTATGGCATGTTTGCCTTCATCGGCTGAGGCATTGAGCATAAGAGTTTTGAATCGTATTACAGTTGCATAAAACGTTAGTTAGACCACACTAGGAGTATTGTGTGCAGATCCAGTCACCACACTATAGGAAGAACATGATTAAGCTAGAAAGGGTGCAGAAAAGATTCACAAGGATGTTGCCTGGATTGGAGGACTTTTATTAAGACAGATTGGATAGATTTGGTCTGTCTTCCCTGGAGTGAAGGAGGCTAAGAGGTGATGTGATAGAGGTAAGTAAAATTATGTGAGGCATAGATAGGGTGGATAGCCAGTGTCTGATTCCCGTGGTAGGGATGTCCTAAATGAGGGCATAGGTTTAAGAAGAGAGAGAGAGGAACCTTGAAGGGCATCTGATGGGTAAATTTTTTCACAAAGAGTAGTTGGTCTCTGGAATGAGCTGCTAGAGAAGGTGGCGGAGCCAGGAACAGTGACAACATTGAAGTGACATCTGGACAAGTACTTGAATGAGCATGGCATAGAGGAAAATGGAATTAGTGCAGGCAAGTCAGTTTAGTATAGATGGGCATGATGGTCAGCATAGACACGGTGGGCCTGTTTCTATGCTGTACAATGCTATGATTCTATGGTTTTCTGCAGAATCTGGTACAAAGCTGGGGTTAGTCTGTCAAAGTAGTTTAGGCTTGTTAGGCAATGGCTACTTTTGTCTGCTCCTAAAAAAAAAACGTGTTCACCTGCAATCTGTTTACAATTCCAGCAATACTGAGGCTAGAACACCATCAAAGCCGAAAGACAGGCCGTCCTCTGTAAACGTCCCTCTTGTACAGGGAAGGTAAGGACTTCTTCTGCATCTGCAACTTGTTTTCTGGCTGCTAAGCAAAGACCATTTGAAATGAAAATCTCTTACTGGGCCTTTTTTTTTCCCCTCTTTCCCTTTTCAGGAAGCCTCCAATCTCCAGGTTTGTTTCACCACTATTTAACATTGACATCTGGAACACTGCACATTTAATGAAAGTGTGATTAATTTTGTTTCTTACAAATCAACTCTATCAAATTCATTCCAGAGAAATTAAGGTCAACCAGTTTGAAACTCAGTTTACCAAACTGCAGGCAGATTCCAGTTATCTCCTGTCTGAAGAATACGAGGTAAGCGTCTAGCCTTAATCTGTTTATTAATTATATTTAGTACATTCAGTTGGCTTTGTGTGATGAGAGGGAACCTCAGTATATATAAAAATTATCCTTGACCTTGTTATACTGAGTTATTGCTTTCTCTTTGAAAGGATTTGAAAGATGTTGGAAGAAACCAGTCTTTTGACACAGCACTTTTACCAGAGAATAGGGGAAAAAATCGATACAACAATATTCTGCCTTGTAAGTGTAACATATCTCGTGTCACCAGTTGGCTTGTGCTAGAATTTAGTGCTAACCAGTTGAGAAATGGTTTATAATTTTTCCACTGTGCTGTTGCGTGTTCTCTGACATACTCTAATATACTTGATTAACCACTTGATGGCTGAAATTTCTTTCATGGTGGGTAGGCTGAGGGAAAATTTGACTTTGAGTGAGTGATGGAGTAAAACACCGAGACCAGTTATCATCAGGAGTTATGAAGAGTGGGTGGTTGAATCAATATCAATATCTGAACAGGCCATGTGGGCAATTTGCTGCTAAGTAGTTGATTTATTCCAAAGTCCGTTTCTTGTTTTATTTATTTATATATATATATATATATATATATATATATATATATATATACACACACACATAGAACTACACAGGAGATGCATCATAGAAGCAGGCAACACTGTCCAACTGGTCCATGTGTTTATGGAGGACTTGTGCTTCCTTCCTCATCCGATCCTTTCAATTTAACCTTCTGTTACCTCAATGCTTATCTCGCCTCCCCTTAGGATTTATCTGGGATTTTAGTTCCATCATAAATGAAAATCAAAAAACTGCTGATGCAAAAATCTGAAATAAAAATAGGAGAAGCTGGAAATACTCAGCAGGACTTCAATCTGAAGCATTAGTAGTTTTTCTTGCCACAGATGTTGCCTGACTTGCTAAGTGTTTTCTGTTTTTATTTCTTGATTCTACAGGCTGATCTAAAGTTTGGCTCAACCAGATTTCATGCTCCCTTGGCATAGTAAAGTTGAGCAGCTGATCCAAGATAAAGATTGTGAAATTGGCCACCAGCATTGCATTTCTCACACAGAAGCATGCACTAAAACAGGCCTTTGTGGTTCCTGATGGAGGTGCATGAAGAGTTTGTAACTGCAATGTCATTGCTAGGATAAAAACAGAAAATGCTGGAAACACTCAGAAGGTCAGGCAGCATCTGTGGAGAGGGAAACAGCTAATGTGGTCCAGAACCCTTCATCAGGCTCCAGCATTTTCTGTTTTCATTTCAGATTTCCAGTATCTGCATTTTTTAAAATTATTCACTGACTGCTGAGATGTGCATTAGATCTTAAATTACCATTGAGACAACCATGGAGGCAAGGGAAAATGCAGCGGACAAGGGACTTGGTGATGTGCTGTTGCACGAGTAAACCACATGCAGTGGTGTCTACTGATCAAGTCCTGTGCCATGTGTAGACTCTCACCACTCTGATTGTGGGCTGGTCAATGGTCCAGTGAAGGGAGAACAACTGCTGCAGTTTCCATAATCCTGGTCTCTGACAATTGAAGCTGGCATTGTACAAGATACCATCACAGTGCTGGCCCTATAAATGCATTTCACTGCCAATCCTGGGTAATGTGCCGCTTTGTTATCTGTGAGTGATCGGTGAAGGTCATATGTTACCCAGAAAACCTCCAAATTATGCCTTCCTGCACTGTGCAACTTGTGAAGGCATTTGCTGCGTGATAGAAGCCATGGAGGAAACGTTGCATGCATAAAGGTGAATGCTGCATAAGAAATGCCTAGTTGGTTTTTCAATGGATTCTATCGTTCCTGAGGCAAATCACTTTTATGCTCAAACAGATACAATTTTGAGGTTCAGTTTCTTTTGGTGTCTGTTTGTTGGTTGTACTTCTGCTTCAGAGCCAGAAGACTGGCAGTTCAAATGTTTAATTTACAAAAAACTTTACTTCATAGAAAATATTTCCAAAGGAAAAAAAATACATACAGTTTAGCCAAACACAGGAAGAGTTTATGTATTTACAGTCAAGGCAATGTTGTATCATTGATTGAGCAATCCATTTCTGTGATGACATTCACACATTGTGTGCCCAGGAAGTTTGGTGGGGAATGATATTACACAACATCCTTTCTCATAGTTCCTCTGCATAGGTTGCCCCTTGCTTGAGTGTGTCCCATATCACATCTTCCTGGACCTTGCAGTGTGTTGGTTGGCTACACTCTGTTTTGAGTGTTTCCTTCTACCAGAAGACCAGCAGGTTTTGGGCAGGTCACAGAGCCTTTTTCACCAAAGGCAGTGGTCTCCCAGGCTCATTTGTGCTTTCTGGAAGCACTCACATCTTGACCACACACTCTATGTTTACACTCTGGTTCAGCAGTGGGAGAGTGTCGCAGTTTAAAGGACATAATAGACAGAGTCCTCCTCTGTTCGAGTGGATCTGTGTAAACTTAACACAGATAAAAATACCTTTCAGCTCATTTTTTTGTCTATATAATAATTCATAATTAATAGTGTGATGTTTGACAGAAGTGATTGTACCTGATTTGCCCCCAGTGGATGTAGTCATGAAGCATTTTAACATCTTGGACTGCTGTCTTGATTATATGTTGAACGTCTATGGGGTTTTTAAAGTATAATCAGAATGCAGGTACAAAACAACTGAATGGTTACTTTTCATGATTCTGTCATTGTTTTCTATTAGATGACTCGACCCGGGTGAAATTAACATACATTGATGATGACCCTTGTTCAGACTACATTAATGCTAGCTATATCCCAGTAAGTTAGACAAGTACTTTGATATAGTTATTTCATATCATTCTGTTGCTTCCTATGTTTTAAATGCCTTTTAGATTTTTGCTGAGGTGTTTCTGAATGCATAAAGTAACTTGCTTTATACAATTTTAGGGCTGCAGTTTTCGAAGGGAATACATTGCGACTCAAGGCCCTCTGCCTGGGACTAAGGATGATTTTTGGAAAATGGTTTGGGAACAAAATGTTCATAATATTGTGATGGTCACCCAATGTGTAGAAAAGGGAAGGGTAAGTATTTAATATTACTTTTCCCTTGGGAATCATCTGTATTACTTTCCAATAATTTTATATGGCCATAGGTCTAGTATTGTATTGAATGTATAGTGGAACATGAGAGGGTAAAGCAGTATAACGGTACCGTTATTCAGCTAATAATCCAAAGAATATGACCTCAGATCCTACACTGGAAGAAAAATCTAGAATTTTTTTTTAAATTGGCATTTGTAAGTGACTATAAAGATTATTGTAAAATTCCAACCAGAGAAGCGTACTAGTTTTCCTTACCTAATAGAGACCAAGGCCATAAACCAATGTGAATGATCTTTAGCTGCTCTCTGCAGTAGTGCAACATGTTACTCAATTGTGTCAAACAGAAGGCAAATGTTCAGTGTAACTAGGAATGAGCAACAAATGTTAGCCTTGCTCTCAATTTCTACCTCCCAAAGAGTAATGGCTCCATAATTCTCAATGGTTGCAACAAAGGATCAGTAAACCCCAAAGAAACACTATAAATGTTTTTCTTGTGTCCCGTCTCTAGCGGTTCTGTCAAAATTATAACAAAAGAACCCCACGGAAATTCAAGGAGAGGTTTTGAAGACTTATTCATATGCCCAATTTATAACTGCTACATGTTTTCTGTGCATGGAAAACCTGGTGACCATTTGCTTTATGTACTCCTATCAATAGGTAAAATGTGATCATTACTGGCCCTTTGATCACGACGCTTTGTATTACGGAGATCTCATTGTTCAAATGCTGTCCGAGTCTGTCTTACCTGAATGGACGATCAGAGAATTCAAAATTTGCAACGTAAGGATCTTTTGATTGTCTTGTCATTAAACTGTACATTTCAACCTTGTCTACAATGAGTTGTAAATGTATTTGTTTCCATGATAGGACCAAGCAGCTTCCCAAGTTTGTGATTTTTACTCCACCTGTTCATTCACAGCACTTTGTGATAAAGACTGGCAGCATCCCAAAGAAGTAAACTTTTTAAACTTTGTCCATACAGTACAGTAACAGGCCCTTCCGTCCCAATGAGCCCACGCCACCCAATTGCACCCTTGTAACATACTTATCATGGCACATAACAGTGATGTAGAAGCATTTATATTCACCTGGGACAACATTGTTAGTTTGATATTTGATATTCAACATTTTGTCTAGAGTGTGAACCTGCTTAGGAGCCTGAGCCTACCTTCTCATGCTCAGGTCTCCAACTCAGAGACAGCAGTATCACCAACTGAATGACAGCTGACATGAGGACCTGATTGTTAAATTCCTATTTTTTAAAAAATTATCATCTAGGAGGACCAACTTGACTGTGCACGAGTCGTTCGTCAGTTTCACTACACTGTTTGGCCAGATCATGGGGTGCCAGAAACTGCACAATCTTTAATTCAGTTTGTGCGAACAGTGAGAGATTATATCAACAGATCACCAAACTCTGGACCTAGTGTTATACATTGCAGGTTAGTGATATACTTTAAAACTTTATATATATTGAACAAATGATTGCAGTGAAAATACTTTGGAAATATTATATGTTTAAACAACAGCCATACAGTTATTCAAATGTTGGTGGTTCAGATAAACTCTTAATAGTGTGATTAAAACACATGGTATTGATGACTTCTCTCTCGCCTCTATTACCATTTATGATCCAAAGGATGCCTTAATGATTGAATAACTCAAATTCATCTAAGCATTTTGTAACAATTATCAAATTGGCAGATGTCTACTCAGGGTGGAACATTTTTCCAGGATAGATAAGCAGAATTAGCAACAAGCTAACCCAAGTCAAACATATGACATTCATCTCCAGATTAAAACTGCATCATTTACTCTAACAATGAATTTTAATCTTAGCTTCAGCTATACCAGAATAATGAAATGGATGTTCCTTGATATAATCCCTAGGGAATGTGTTTCTATTTCTTGCGCTCTCTCAGATTAAAATGACAAAAGAGAGGTACTGCAATGTTGTGGTTAATTTGCTGGACTGCCAGCCAAATTCTAGACCATTGATTCCAAGACACAAATTTGAATTCCACTATAGCAGCTGAGGAGTTTAATTCAACTATTTAAATAAATTAAAACAAAAAGCTAATCACAGTGACTGTGAGACCGCTGGATCGTCATTAAGCACATTAGTGAACCTACCTGGTTCACTAATGTACTTCAGAGAAGGAAATTTTTCATCTTTACTCAGTCTGGCCTGTGTGCAATTCCAAATCCACCAAAATGGTTGACTTTTAATGATCTCTTCAGTTCAGGAACAGTTAGGAATCAGCACTGGTCATATTCCGAGAACAATTTTATGCAGTGGGGTTGGCACCAAAAGGCCTTTGTCCAAACTCACTTCAAATTACCAGGGCAGGTCAAAATTTTGATACTGTCAGTTAAACTTGCATTTGAATCTAGATCTTTAGTTTAAATGGTCAATGAGGTTAATAATGGTACCAGCTGACAACTTCATCACTGATATTATTTACTAATAGAGGATATTTAGTTCACCTTGGTAGTTGCTGCTTATTTTATAAAATTGCTTTACTTTTACAGTGCTGGTGTAGGTCGGACAGGTACATTTATCGCTTTAGACAGAATCCTTCAGCAGTTGGAGGGCAAGGATTCGGTGGACATTTATGGAACAGTTTATGACCTGAGGCTCCACAGGGTACATATGGTGCAAACTGAGGTAATGGGATTTGTTTGTACTGCATTGTATTTCTCTCTGCAATTTAGCATTGCAATATCTGAATTAACAGTATTGCTTTTTTAAATACACTTGTGACACATTATCTTGGCAACACAGACTTTGTTGTGGGCAGATTTTCTAGCCAGGTATCCTGGAGCAAATTTAGTGCACAGGTATTGTGGTTCTTGGTAATGAAAGTGGCAATATGTTGGATTTCCAAGATTCTTTTTTTTTACATAATAATTCACAATTCCAACAGCCAGTTTCTGTCCTTCAGACTGGAGAAGCACATTAGCTCTGGTTGCTGAAAATTGCAGCATACAAAGAAATGAACTGGGAAGTGGTATAACAGTGAAAAGAACCACCTAGGATCATAGCTGCTCAGGCAATAATGTTATGCTTGCTACCCCATTATCTGTAGGGAACAGGAGCCTCCATGTGCATTAATCCTCTCCTAAAATGAACAATGTGGATCTGCTGAAATTAATTATAGTAACTAGAAAGACTATAAACTAATCATGGTCCCTCCTCTCCCTACAAGAGTGATTTTTATTTTATTATCTTGTTCTCCAATACCTTGTTCAAATGTCTCAGGGATCAGGTGTAAGAAAGAAGGACCAAGAAATATGGTGTGGGAAAAATTGTACGTGTACCTGCATTTACACATACATGTTTGTGCTAACTCTTTGCAACATGGCCTGGTATCCAATCACCTTGAAACCTCCATGCCATTGGATCAAGATTTCACTTTGTAAGATCCATCTGGTAACTGAAGTGTAACAGCTACCCCATACTAAATAATTTACACACGGACATGTAGCACTCCTCAGAAAGAGACAAAGTAAATCATCCTCAACCTTGGGGCTGCCAAAGCAGAGGAAACCAGTGTGAGGGTTCATGTGAATGGCCTTAGCGTTCTAGTGCAGTGTGAGCCTTTCAGTATCCATGTACACTTGCACAGGAGATGCTTTTGATAGCAAAAGTGGGTGTATAAAAAGCTGCAGATCAGTTAGCACAGAAGTTCATACGAACCCCAGTGACATCTGAACACCCTTCAGAACCTTAATCTTTGAGTGAATGCATTAAAGATAATTTCAGTAGTTTTCTTCATATAAGCATTCACCTACAAATAATCATTTGGACATCATATAGAAAATGATCCCATTGGTGTACTGCAAGCAGTATTGCTCGGAGTGCTTTGGAACAGGTATTAGGCCCACTAACTATGCTGATCACTTGGACAATACCCAATTCAGGCCCATTCCAAACCTACTTGCCACTTGACCACAAAGTCCAAAGCAGCAGTTTAAATAGACCCATGGAAGACTTCTACAAAAATGCTGCAGGCAGGTATTTTATGCTTCCTTGAGTGTGCAGCAGAATTAAAACTGTCTTTGTATTAAAACTGCAAGCCATTGCCAGGCACTTTCTCTCCCAGCCCTCCCCACTCTGTGCACTTGGCCTTTGTACCAGCATCTCAGATGTCAATCTGCATCTTTTCAATGCGTGGCACTTTAGTCGTGAATGACATAGACTACACACCTGTCATTTGATGAAAGAAAACCAATTGGCACAGGTGTCATGTTCATTTCCCTTCACTGCCATACAATTTACATATCACAAAGCTTCTAGCTGCCTTTGGTAGAAGCTTCCTGTTCATCAGTTCAACAGTATTACAAAATCAGGGGCCCTGTTGCACATCAGTCTGATACTTGTGTGTTCTTATGAGCTAGAAAGATGTGTGTCATATTTATCATGGTGGTTCCATTGCTAATCAGAATAATATCTTTAGGATATTATCCCAATATAAATAACCTCATAGCATAATGACATGCAGAAAAAGAAATCTCATTTTTTAGAACACAGAGCAGGCCCTTCAGCCCACAATGTTGTGCCGATGAAGTTCTTCCCTCCTATCTACAGAATGCCCATATCCCTCTATCATGTGCCCTGTCAAGCCCCTCTTAAAATTCCCCAATGAATTTGCCTCCACCACCCTATCAGGCAACACATTGCAGGCATCCACCATTCTCTCAATAAAAAAGCGTACCCGTCATATCTGGTCTGAACCTACTCCCTTTCACCTTAAGTGCATGCCCTCTGGTATTGGATCACTCAATAATGGGGAAAAGATATTGCTTGTCCACCTTATCTATGCCCCTCATAATTTTATACACTTCCAACGGATCACCCCTCAGCCTCCGCTGCTCCAGAGAAAAGAGCCCAAGTTTGTTCAGCCTCTCCTGGGCTCTTTTCTCTGGAGCAGAGCTTGAAGGAAAAATGTCCTCCGGAGTATGGGAAACTACAGAAAAATGATAGAAATGGTAAAAAATCTCCACAGATTTACTGTGCAACAGCCCTGCCCAGGAACCAGCTCAGAACTGTTACAATTCAAGTTGTCAGACACAGCAGAAAAGCTCCAGTCAGAAAAAGGTGCATAGTCCAAGGGAATGCAAGGAGCATTGCAAAAGCAAAAGAATGGAATTATAAACACCAACTAGGAACCCATTGGGGTACAATTAAACTTGCAATTTAATTACCAACAGTAAATACAACCCTCTTATTGCTGAAACAGTTGAATATTTAAGAAACAAGGACACAAACTGTAATGTTAAGTTGGAGAGGCTTTTAAATAACAAAATCTATGAATGAATTTGCAACATTTACTGATATTACTGTCTCATTGCCAGCCTGTAAACATAACTCATTGGTGCCTGTGTTTTTCTTTCAGTGCCAATATGCATATTTACACTTATGCACCAGGGATATTTTAAGGAGTAGAAAGCTACGAGGTGAACAAGAAAATCCATTGTTTCCCATATATGAAAATGTAAATCCAGAGTATCACAGAGGTATGCAAATATTCCCTGCAGGTGAATTTTCCATGGAATATTCATAAACACTTCAATTCAAAAGCAGTCTGTTTATTCATAAGACATTTACTACATTGCATATTTATCAGAATTTGTGACCAAAGGTGAACTGTTAATTATTGCAATTTCTAAACAAAAAAAAATTGCTCATGAGATATGGACATCATATCCCACTGGTTTCCCCAAGCCATTTAAAAAATTAACTATATTGGTGGGTGTGGAATTACATTGAAACCCACCTAATAATAAGACAGACAGATTTCCTTCCCTGAAGGCCGTTACTGAAACAGATGGGTTTTTAATGACAACTCAGTGTTTTCATGGTCATTATTGCTGATTCTAGACCTTTAATCTCTATTTAAATACCTCAGCTGCAGTTAGTGGGATTCAAGCTCATCTCTGGATCAATGGGCCTCTGACAACTAGTCCAGTAATGTAGTTACCGCACATTGAAACAATATGGGCCGATTTAATGACTTGATGTTCATCTTATTAGCAAACAAAAATAGTTGTGTTTTCATTACATTTTATCATGTGCTCCATTGCCATATGTCTGAACATTGCACTTTTGCCTTAGATATGGGTTTGATTCCAACCCATGTTACAGTGACAGAAGTTTTGAGTACTTATAAACAAGGCACATGAAATAACACAATGCAGGCCCTATGGGACTGCTCTTTGATTGGTAGTTCTTCTTTCATACGAATGTTGAGGTAGAAGGACTGAAAATGTACAAAGCATTCTATTCACCAGTAAGGTAAACCTCAACCTGATCAGCCCATTCTTTCACTATTTACTTTTAAAGTTGATTCAGCACTGTTCTTTCATCTGCTATATGTTGAGAATGTCAGTCGTGGATATTTGTTGGAATTTCTGAACTATCATCCAATTTTCCATTAAGTTAATGACAATAGAGATACCACAGAGGCAGGACTTTTTTCTCCTCCCAAATAGCAGATTTAATTACGCAGCACCTCTGCTATTTTGAATTGGAGAGGTTGTAGGGTGAGAGGGGTTAGTTCCAGAGAAAGGGACTGCACTAGAGTCATTTCTTACTGGCTTCTCATAATATAAATCCAACTTTTCTCTTCCCTTGTTGCTGAGTTTATAGGGGAACATACTAATCGTGATAAAGGCAGCAGACAAGTGAACCCATTGACTCCTGAAAGGAAATACCTTCCATGGAGCCAGGCCAGAGAGCTGATTCTGTGTGAAAGGTGTCACGAACCAGCAACAGAAGAAACACACTGAGCATGATTTAGTGTTAAAAACTATTTTATTAATTACTACTTATGATAATACGTAAAATAAAAGTAAAAATGTTAGTATGTTAGAATTCAAAAAATGTTAAACCTTGAACGTTAACCCCAAAATTAAACTCTTCGTGTGTGTGTGTGTGACAAAGTCCAAAACTCCCAGTTCCGGAATGGTTCTTAAAGTTCAGTTCCGCAAGCCATAAGGTGAAACATGAGCAAGGGCTTCTTCAACAACCACCGTTGTCTGAAGATAAGACGTAGACGTAGAGAAACATAGAGAGAGTACATATGAAATCCAAATGTTCCACGATGGAACCCAAACGACACTTCAGTGTTTACTCGGTAGTGACTTCCTCACCCCGAAAAGCATCCGAACCGTGGTCGTCCACACACAAATACCTGTTTCCTTCTACAGGTCAGCAACAAAGTGAACTCCACCGGATTACTTCCAACTTCCATACATGGATTTCTGTGGCAAACACAGTTATTGTTTCTCATCCATCGATAGAGAACACTAGCAGGCTGGTGTCTCTCTCCCTTCTCTCTCTCTCTTCTTCTAACTTCTTCAACAACGTCATTACGTCCTTTATCTTCTATTGACGTAAGCACGCCCCACACACACACTCTCTATCTTAAAGGGACTTTCACTGAGTCCGTAACAAAGGTCTTTGGTCCATAATGTCACAGCAGAAGCCCATTTACTCTATTTTCTGATTTGGTCCAGTGGAATCAAAATACATATACTGACATCCACTAAAGCAGTTACTGCTGCTATTTCTCACCCACAATTTTATCCAAAAGGTTATTGGTGGTGTTCAGTACTTGCCTGAAATCATTAGCCAGGATCCAGCTTTTGCTGTTGCTTTCTGATAAATGTTTTCTGACAACTTTGATTTGGGCAAGTACCACAGCTTGCATTGGAGAATGCATCAGAATGCTTTAGAGGAAGGAGCAATTAATAAAACAAGGCAAGATGGTAAGCAGACCTAGCACAACAGATTATGCAAAAACTCTAACTAAGCTTTCAAAAGGAGGAATGAGGAACATAAAACAGGGGAATTACAAAAGGGATCTTCAGAAGCCAGAGGTACATTGGCTGAAAGTATAATTGCTGATATTGGAATAAAGAACATAGGAAATACTGATCAAACCCATGTTGGAAAACTGGAGCAGAGACAAAGCTTCAGGAGGAATATCAAAGGATAAGGAGTCTGATTTGTAAACAGCCAGGAATTGATGTTTACTGAGTGCAGGGCTGTGAGTGAGTGAAGACATTCTGAATGAGCTCCAATTTGTGATTGGAGACAGAGTGCAGCAAGATGAGCATCAAGGAAAATTGATGCACAGATTAGAGGCAGTGATATAAAGAACCTGGGACCAGTTTTAAGTTCCTTCACTTAGGTTCATAACAGAACTCTGGGATGTTGCTGCTGCTTTTGAGGCCTTTACCCCACCTCCCAAATGCCAGCTCACCACAGGAGCCAAACAGTTTCCCCCCTTGCAATGGTGAGATGCACCTTGCCAGTGGCACTTAAATCTTATTGGGCATTGGACTGCCATGGACTGATGTACAGACTGATTCCTCCCCGTTATGAGCAACTCAGATTTCTCAACCATGATCAATTAGTCTAGAATTTTGCTTGGCTCTCATGTAACAATATAATTTCACAACAGGTTAACAGTTTATTGTGCAATGTGATAGAATTAATTAACAACCTCATCTTGAAGGCACCCCTAGGTAACAGTAATCATATAATATTGAATATTACATTTAGGATTGAGAAAGAGAAGAATGGGCTCAAGATTGCTACTTTAAACTTAAGGACAACTATGAAGGCATGTAACCAGAGCTGGTTAAAATGAACTGGCAAATAAGGTTACAGGGACAGCCAGGATGTGGTGGCAGACATTTAAGGGGGCTCTTTCAGACTGCACAAAATAGATACATTCCAATGAGAAAGAAAAGTTCCAAGGGGAGGACCAAAAAACATTAATGATAATATCAAACTTAAAGTGCATATTATTAGTACAGGGACAGATGGCAGGTGGGAAGAGTGGACAGAATGTTAAAAAAAAAGCACCAACAAATAACTAAAAGATTAATAAGGAATCAAAAGTTAGAGTAGGAGATAAAGTTAGGATCAAATAAAAACAGATGGTAAGAATTTCTATATATTTTTTAATGAAATTAATAATGGAAAACATTAAATAGGCATTTTGCCAGTCTACACTATAAGGAAACAAGTAATATCAGAAATAGTTGTAAATCAATAATTGGAAAGAAGAGGGGGAGCTCAGGAAAATTATAGATCACCATGGAAGTGATACTGAGCAAACATGTTGGAGCTGTGAGCTCACTCGTCTCCAAGTCCTATCGGTCTTCATCCAAAGGTCTTAAAAGAAGTGGCTAGCAAGATAATTGATGCATTTATTTTAATTCTCCAAAATTCCCTAGATTTGGGAAAATGTTCCATTAGATTTGAAAAATAACAAATGTACCCCCTTTATTCAAAAAAAGGGAGGAAGACAGAAAGCAAGAAACTATAGGCTAATTAGCTAAACCTGTATCATAGGGAAAATGTTAGAAGTTACTATTAAAGATGTTATAGGGCACTTTGGAAAATTCAAGTGAGTTAAATGATATTTTGTGAATGTGAAATAATGTTTGAGCAATTTATTGGAATTCTTTGAAGTAATGTGTGATGTGGATAAAGTGGAACTGATGGATTTGCTGTACGTAGATTTCCAAAAGCCATTAGATAAAATACCACATCAAAGCTTATTACAGAAAATAAAAGCTTATGTTTTAGGAAATAACATTGGCTGGCTAACAGGCAGAGAGTAGACATAAGTACTGGTTGGCAAAATGTAATGTGTGATATGCCACAGGACTCAGTGCTGGGGCCACAACTTGTTACAATTTATGTAAATGGTGCAAGTGAAGACATGAAGAGTATAGTTGCTAAGTTTGCTGATGATGTGGAGTTAGGTAAGAAAGTGAAATGCAAAAAGAACAAAGAGGCTACAAAAGGATATTGATAGCTTAAGCGAGCAGGCAAAGATCTGTCAAATAGAGTATAATGTGGGGAAAGTGTGAACTTATCCAGTTCGGCAGGAAAAGCAAAAAAAAAACCATAAAAGAACCACCTACATTGACAATTTGGATGAGAACATAGGTGGCATGGTTAGTAAGTTTGCAGATGATACCAAAATTGGTCGTATAGTGGACAGTGAAGAAGGTTGTCCAAGGTTACAACAGGATCCAGATCAAATGGGAAAGTGGACCAAGGAATGGCAGAAGGAATTTAACTTGGACAAGTGTGAAGTGCTGCATTTTGGGAAATTAAACCAGGGCAGGACTTACACAGTAAATGGCAGGGCCCTGGAGAGTGTTATAGAACAGCGAGATCTAGTGGTGCAAGTACATAGTTCCCTGAAAGTGGCAACAAAGTGGTGAGGAAGGTATTTGGCACACTTGCCTTCATTGGTCTGGGCACAAGAGTTGGGACATCACGTTACAACTATACAAGACATAGGTGAGACCACACTTGGAGTATTATGTGTTGTTCTGCTTGCCTAGCTATAGGAAGGATGTCATTAATCCAGAAAGGACGTGCAAAGATATGGTGAAGACTGAAGGGACTGAGCTACAAGGAGAAATTGGATTGGATCGGCTGGGGCTTTTTTCCTCTGGAGTGTAGGAGGTCGAGAGGTGACCTTATTGAGGTATACAAAACCTCGAGGGGCATAGATAAGGTATTTTTCCCCCCAGAGTAGGGGAGTCTAAAACTAGAGGGCATAGATTTCAATGAGAAGGAAAAGATTTAAAGGGGACCTTGGAGGCAACTTTTTCCACACGGAGGGTGGTGGGTGTATGGAATGAACTGCCAGAGGAAGTGGCAGAGGTGGGTACAAATACAATGTTTAAAAGACATTTAGACAGGTACACAGATAGTAAAAAATAAAGGGATATGGCCAAATGTAGGCAAATGCGACTTGCTCAGGTAGGCAAATTGGCTGACATGGACGAGTTGGGCCGAAGGGCCTGTTTCTGTGCTGTATAACTCCATGGCTATTATCTAACTGTTGAGAGATGCAGAACTCTGAGATGCAGAGAGATATAGGTGTTATATACAAGGCTTCACAGAAGGGTAATGTGCAAGTAGGGCAAGTAATATGGTAGATTAGCAGAATGTTATCCTTTGTTGTTAGGGGAATGAAATATAAAAATGGGGGGGGGGCAGGGGGGCGTTATGTTTCAGTTATATACGGCATTTGTGAGACATCAGAAGTACAGCGTACAGCTTCTTTAAGGAAGGATGTTAAAGTACAAGAAACAATTCAGAGGAAGTTTGGTAGATTAATACCAGGAAATGGGTGGGTTGTCTTGAGGAAGTTTGGGTAGGCTTGGCTTGTAGCCACTGGAATTTAGAAGAGCAAGACAGAACTTGATTTAAATAATCTTTAAAGGTCTTTCCTCTTCTGAGAGAATCTAGAATAAGGGGATCACTGTTTAATAATAAGCAGTTGTCATTTAAGGCTGAGGTGAATTGTTTTTTTTTTAATCCAAGTATTGAGAGTCTTTGGAACGCTTTTCCTCAGAGTGATGGAAGAAGATATTTTTAAGGCAGTAGTAGGTGGATATTTGATAAGGTGTGGGTGAAAGGTTACTTTGTGTAGATGGAAATGTAGAGTTGAAATTGGAAAGCAATCATCCATGACTTTACTAAATGGCAGAAGAGGCTTGAGGGGCAAAATGGCCCACTCCTGTGCCTAATTCATATGTTTGTATACATGTTAACTGACAAAAGCTTTTATCTTTTAGAAATTACATTAGCAGTGATAGATCAGAAAATTATTCACCATATAAAAGATTATAAACCTTCAATTTGATGCAGCCTTGGTATAGCATTAGTTCAGAAAATAATTGAAGCTTAAGATTGCTTTCAATTGCACATCAGCAAAGGGCTGAAAATGCAACAGAGTGTAGAAGAGATTTTTATTTAATAGTCGAGAGTAAAAAGAAGAAACCTTGATCCTTCAACCAACACCCAAGATTAACATTATAGCAATTTCATTGCTATAGTTAAATTGGCTGCCATGCCTCCTACATTACAACAATAACTATTCTTCAGAATTATTGATTGCAGAGTACTCCATAGTGCCCTGAATTCCTGAAAGTCACCATTAAAATCCAATCATTCCTTGGCAATCTTTTACCATAATACAGAACTTCTTTACAATGGTTCTGTTGAAATTTACATTTTGGAGCTGATTCCACAATATCAATGCCAGAATAAAAGTTTGCCACTTTGCAACTATCACCTCTGGCCACGTTGGTTACGGTAGGTTAAATTTTGCTAAAGTTGCTGATGTGGACAGATTAAATACACACCATCCAACACCAAAGAATGAGATGGCCATTGATACTTGGGGGAAACCACTTTTGAGTTCATCAAGGCATCTTGAATTTAATTTCTTGGGGCACCCCCTTGGGGAGACGGCACTCCCTGTGACCCAGAGCTGCTGTAGCCCCAGAAGGTGGCATTTAGTGGTGCATAGCCTAACATCAGGGAGGGAGGAATGGTGCATTTTGTCTAAATATAGCAGCAGGAATTTACCAATCATGGCATAACTGAAAAAGGATTTAGTATTTTATTTCAAATCATGAAGCTTATTTCCCTTTATTTATCCTACAGACTTCCTCTTTGGAAGACACTGAAGAATGCAGAGAAATTGTCATTGGATGTAATGAACCTCATTTGCAGCACTGTTAAATATGCACAAAATAAATACCAGGTCCTGGATTTCAACGTGTATAATTTATTTGCCTGGTATTCCCTTTGGATATTATTATAATTTAAATGTATTAGATATTATTGTATATACATATTTTAAATAAATATTTCTTATATATTTTTTAAAATTGGTGGGATTATATATTTTGTATTACCTATAACAAAATGTATCACAAGAAAGAAAAATAATGTGTATATAGTTCTGTTGCATTATTTTTATTTTTAATATTAATATTCACAATGCAATATTCTGTGCAATCCAAGTTGTTTTATAAGTGGAGAGTCAATATTGGGAAGGAATATTATAACTCTGCACTTGAAAGGTGATGTGCTGACATATGGGGTGCATTAGAAGAGTAATCGCAGGAGGCTTTGATTATGCAAAAATGGCAACAGATCTCATGTTAATATTTCCATAGGATTAGTCCATTCTGCCCATCGAATCTATACCGGCTCTCAAATCAATCCCATTGCCCCACTTTTCTCACATGCCCATCAACTGACCACCCACTACACCAAGGGTAATTTACAGTGGCCAATTAATTTACCATCTTTGGGATGTGGGAGGAAACCAGATCACCAGAGGGAAACCCATGTATTCACAGGAAAAATATACAAACTCCACACAGACAGTGCCCAAAATCAGGATCAAACCCAGATCGCTGGAGCTGTGAGCAGCAGCACTTCTCACTGCTCTATTGTGCTGCCTGTTTAAAATCAGTTCCAATAGTTAAAGAATTAAAATATTCCCACTAGGTGTTAGTGCTAAGACTTGAACTGACAATCTGGTACTCAGATCTACCTGCCTCATGTGTGATCAGCAACATCACTTCTCAAGTGTGTGGAGATGGTGATCTCCCGCCAGTCAGGGTGACAATGAGCACTGCTCCTCTACAAGAACCCTGTCGGCAGAGCACAAGAGCCTCTCACTAATCTGCAAGCCTTAAATGTTAACCTCATTTCTTGCCTGAAGTCACTCATGAAAAAAGAATCAGTTAAAAGAAAGCTTAATTTTAATTGCTGAATTGTTTCCCCAAATTTGAATTTACTGTTTTGTATAAAAACTCCATTGATGGTTGTCTAACTAAGCTTATCTCCTCCTAAACTGTAAATTAGTCTGTAGTTTCCCTGTAAGACGTGCAGACAAGTATTACATTACATTATTCATCTCCTTACTAAAAATGACTTTGTTATTGTATCTATTTGAAATGAACCAATTTACCTTTAAATGAAAAAAAAATTAGACCAAAGACTATTTTAAATATTACAGTTAAGAACAACAACTGGCACAGTACAAGGTGTCCTAGATGTAGCTATCTTATTCCAATATTTGCCTTTAGCCAAGAAATGGGGTTTCAAAGTTATGGATTCAATGATATCTTAATTTATCTTTAATTTATATGGACCTATGTCAATGGAATCTGCAGTCGGTTTTTATATGGACAATTAAATTACAAGCTTAAAAATTTATTTGTTTGCACTCTCCTTTCTACTTACAACATTCAGGCACCCATTAGGTTGCAGATTGGGTAGGGCCAATTATTGAATTCTCTATAGCCACCACTAGTTGAAGTTCTATATGTAGAGCAATATATCATTAAGGTGATATGACAGACATCTTGAAAAGACTTGGGTTCCCAGATTGGCGAAAAGGAGAAAATATTGGAGAGATTTACTAGATTAGTTCCAGGGATGAGGGATTTTAGCTACAATGAAGATTGAGAGAAGATTTGATGGAGGTAACCATAACTGGTTAGAGAGGTTCAGTGTTCCCATTACAGGTGCAGGGGACACATTTAAAACTGTGGACAAAAGATACAAGAGGGATGCAAGGAAAAAGACTTTTTAAAAAAAATATATAGAAGCTGTGATGTTCTGGAACTCGCTGTCTGTTGGGGTGGTGGAAACTGAATCATTAGAGCTTTAAAGAGGGACCTGGACAGGCACTTGAGAGAGAATCATTTGCAGGGTTTAGGGAAAGGGGCAGAGAATACAACTGCTGGGTTTGGTCTTCAGGAAGCCAGCGGAGACTTGGTAGACTGAACTAGCTCCTTTTGGGCTGTAACAATTCTTTGACAAGAACCCTATTTCAGAAGAAAAGATGGAACAAACATCATCAGTTCTGTGTCAATCAAGGATGGTAGGTTAGAGCTTTTGAAATGTTATAACATCTGGTGAAGCCTTGTGTTCCATTCAAAATTCAGGTATGCAAATTCTAACTCATGTAGTTCTAGTTTTAAATTTTGGCAATCACTGGCAGGGGATGAGCAGAATGCTCCCGTTTTCTGCCTACTACATCAGAAACAAGATCCAAGTCAGTCTTGAGGCAGCTCACTCACTGGAGACAGGAAATCAACTCGTTTCTGGACTCTGTGCCTGGCAAGGATACAACCTAGTGGGATGGGCAGGTGTAGTTGCCACATGGGCTAACATCCACTTGTAAAACATTCCAGCTACTGTGCAACAATAACTGGTTCAAAATTTCTTTCTGCTGCTCTTTGTGCAGTGTGTGCCATTTTCTGTAAGGACTTGTTAGTCCATTCGCCATTAGTACAAATGGGTGGAGTGTATACAGTGCGCGCGCACGCACACACACACACACACACATACACACACACACACACAGTAATTTTAACCTCAAGAGTGGAAGTCTATCCTAATTGAAGAGGAATGAGAGGAGAGATGAAAAACACTATAATGCTGGAGGAACTCAGCAGGCCAGGCAGCATCCGTGGAGAAAAGCAGGCAGTCAATGCTTTGGGTCAGGACCCTTCTTCAGGACTGAAGATAGGAAAAGGGGAATCCCAATATATAGGAGGGAAAAGCAGAGCAGTGATAGGTGGACAAAAGAGGGGAGGTGGGGTGGGCACAAGGTGGTGGGTCAAAGATAAGGAGAAAGAAAAAAGGGGCAGTAGAAAAAAAGAGAGGCTAGGAAATTGAAGAAAAGAAAAGGCATGATGGGGGGGGTGGAGGGTGGAAGGGAAGGGGTTGCGGTGATTACTTAAAGTAGGAGAATTCAATGTTCATGCCATTAGGCTGCAAGGGTCTAAGATGGAAAATGAGGTGCTGTTCGGCTGCAATGTTTGATGATGTCAGGGTTGGTGTGGAGGGTTCTTGTGTTTCTCTGGAGTCAAAGAAACAAAATTACTTTGTTTCTCTAGGAATGAAAGGAGAGGTTGCAGAAGGTTATGCTGCTCTTTGACTGGAACAAGTTCTACACAACTCCAATTTAATAAATTCAAAGTTTGTGGATTTTCAACTGGAGTATTATGATTCCTTTTTTTAAAAATGCATTATTTGGAGTCCTTTCAATAATGGTCTATTGTCTGCCTTGCTCCGAGAGAAAGCTTACCATTCCATCCCATAAAGACTTAAGGATCCTTTCACTCTGCCACAAGACCCTTGTCCCAAAGACAATTATTATTTCCCTGTGCCCCTTCACCCACCATCTGCCACAAGACTGACTGGACACTTTGTGTCCAACATCCCCAAGATGCTTTAATGCTTTAAGCAGTCTCTACCTTCAATTTGGTACCAGTCATGAACCTGATAGACTTACTTCAGTGAATGGTAACTGCGCAGCCAGAAGCCTGTCCAAACTACTATAGCCTTATATAACCAATGAAACTTCTTCACTCAGAGGGTGGTGCGAGTGTGGAACAAGCTGCCAGTGGAAGTGGTAGATGCAGGTTCAATTGTAACATTTAAGAGCAGTTTGGATAGGTACATGGATGGGAGAAGTTTGGAGGGATACAGTCCTGGGTGCAGGAAGATGGGACTAGGCAAAAAGATCAGGCGGCATGGGCCTAGATGGGGCCGACGGGCCTGTTTCTGATCTGTTGTACTGTATAATATTAGAAGTGAGAAGTCAGTCTTTGGTAATCAGTACTAATTGTGTGCGTGTATTAGTTTCTGGTTGCATCTACCTTCGCATGCTTGACATCACTGAAATGAACTCTAACCCTGGATGGGGGCTGTCTAACAGGAGTGAGACATGAGCAGAGCAACCATACATCTTTTCCACATTCTATCAATTCAAGCCCCGGGCCCTTTTATCACTTGGGACGTATTTAATTTCAGCCAACCAGCTGCCCATTAACAATGAGCATGTGTAGAGGCAGCTGATTGGGTAAAATCCACATCGAATGGAGGAAAGGAGTAGTGACTAGGGGAAGAGCTGAGATGCTTCACCTCAGGCCTGGCAGACTATGTCTGATCCATCAGGCCCAAGGCAATGGTCAACGTTTACCACTGGAGCACAGAAACGTAAGAAATAGAAGGAATTGACTACTCCCCCACTCACGTCTGCTCCACCATTCAACAGGTTCACAGTTGAACCTCTATTTCAGCACCGCTTTCCTACGTTAACCCCACATCCTTCAATTCTCTTTCTCTCCAAAAATGTATCCATCTGCGCCTTGAATAAACTCAGCACCTGAACCTCTACAGCCTTCTTGGGTAATGAATTCCAAAAGATTCACCGACCTCTGAGCGAAGAAATTCTCTTCATAGCTGTCCTGAATGGCTGACATCATTATTTTGAGACTGTGACCACTAATTCTAGACAAATAAACCAAAGGAAACATTATATTTCAGTGAGATTTCTAATTATGTTTAATAAGTTATTATGTACATCTCTTCAAAGGTCTTCCGAAATACACCACGTCAACAGAGTCACACTCAACTATTCTGTAACTTAATAGGTTTGTTAAGTACAAGTACCTTTCATAAATCTATCATCATTATCCACCAATTCCCTATAACTGTACAAGTGCCTGTTATCACCTGGATGATATATTTGGGCAACGCAATGACACAGCCAATCCTGACCTCTGCTGCTGTCATTGTGAAGTCTGCATGTTCTGCCTGTGATACAGTTTCCTCCCACATCCTAAAGACATGCAGACTGGTAGATTAATTAGCCACTGTAAATTATTCCTTGTGTACAAGTTAACTGACAGAATCTAAATGGGATATTGGGAATGTGGGGACAATAAAATGGGATTATCATAAATGGGTGCTTGATGGGTGGTGTGATACATTGGGCTGTAGGGTCTGTTTACATGCTGTATAACTCTGACTCTAGATTCCAGAATTTTCTCCTTACCTCTATACCCCAACATTCTCACCCCTTGAGTCAAGTTAACCTGCAGTAGAGTTTAGCACTGTTAGTGTTATAGGTTGCCCTTTGGAATTTGTCACTATATGTCCCAAGTTTGAGCAATTGCATCTTCAGCAGGAAGATACAGAGAAGCTTTGTATTTATCACCATTGTGTTGGTCCTCAAGTTAGATCCAGCTTATCTGTAGCAGGATCACACCAACCCCACTGAGACATTAATTCCAGTCAGCTCCTGGAAGAGAGCACATTGTCACGACCGTCAATTTTGCCCAGTGTATACAAGGGCTGACAGAAACACGCACTCAGTTCAGGGAGCAATCATGGAGCTCTATCACCCCACATACGGGGTCCCAGTGTGACTTTATCAGATGATAAATCATTTAAAACAAAACAGTTCTGAATACATTGCAAGATAAAAGATAAGGCAGCACTGGGGCAAAATTGACGATCGTGACAATGTGCTCGCTTCCAGGAGCTGACTGGAATTAATGTCTCAGTGGGGTTGGTGTGATCCCGCTACAGATAAGCTGGATCTAACTTGAGGACCAACACAATGATGATAAATACAAAGCTTGTCTGTATCTTCCTGCTGAAGATGCAATTGCTCTTTACAGTGCCAATGATCAGGGTTCGATTCCCGTCACTGTCTGTAAGGAGTTTGTACGTTCTCCTCACGACTGCGTGGGTTTCCTCTGGGTGCTCCGGTTTCCTCCCACATTCTAAAGACATATGGGTAGGCTAACATGGGTTTAATAAATAATGGATGGCACAGACTCCTTGGGCTGAAAGGGCCTGTTATCATGCTGTATAAATAAAATTTAAAGTTTAATAATCCTTCAGCAAGTGTTTGCTAGTACTGTCAATCCCAACCTGCAGTGAGCAGCCATGATCCATGCTTCTGAGAAAACCATTTGTGTTCTGGAAGAACTATGTAGGTTGTAGATTTATGGCCTGGGGTTGTTGGCCAGACTGTTAATCTCTTTCTGTCCTTGCATTTGAAGTGCTGAAGGCCTCCTTATGCCTGTGGATTAGTGCTACAACTTTTGGTAGCTTGTAATCAGGCAACAGAAATGGCCAAGTCCTCTCAATCATACTGGATCTACACTGAGTGGTGGAGCCTACCTTCACCTGCAGGATCAGCCACCCGAGTAGATCTGTTTCCTCCAAGGCATCCAGTGGGCAATCAACCAAATATACACCCCTCTCTTCTCACTAGCAGGACAAACTGCTCGTGAGCAGTTGCAGGTTCTAACCCACAGAGTGGGCAAGACAAATACCAACTCATTAAGTTGGCTCACCTCCTACAGACCTCACCCACTGCTTGATCTGTGACTCAGGCTGCTGGCTTTGCCAGGCACAGGACATCGCCACTCTGACAGGGTCGTAGTTCAAGGTAGGGATTGACCCCAGCTGCTGTGATCACTGCTCTCTGGCACAACAGAATGTTGGCAGCCAGAGGGTCCTTCGTTACCATTTCCTATTTCCCACAGCCTGAACACCATTTGGCAGTGGCAAAGGAAAGTTTAGCTATTACGGGGATTACTGGCAATGGTAGCTGAGGCTTGTCCAGGGACACCCACTGCTTGTTCTTTTCAAGTTAATGGGGTACAGGCCAGTGTATGAACACGACACAAAAAGATATATTTCACTGTGTGTTTCAATGTACATGTGACTAATAAAGAAATCTTATATCTGATAAGAGGAACACTGGGAAGTGTGAAGTGACCAAACAGGAAGCAACTATTAATTAAGCCTTTGGATGTACTTGGAAAAGGGGCCTTGTTTGATGCATAGTCAGTTCACTTAACTAAGAGGATCTGTCTGTGATATTTGTAAAAATAATATTTTTGGGGGTGGGGTGGGGGGGCGGTGGGTGGAGGAATACAACGTATAGAACCTTTTCCATTTTCTATAGCAATCTAACAGATTAGTGAGATTTTGTTTTCAACAGCAGACTGTCACTAATCTCTCAGGGTTAAAACCACAATAAGTTATAGGAAATACATCATGAGGTTTTCAGCCCTAACTTGGAAGAGCATTTAATCATTATTTTCTTGCCAAGTCAAGAGGAAAATCAATATGCCAAATCCCTCCATTCCACCTACTCACCTTATGCCATATTAAATTGCAACATTGCCTGTACAGTATTTTAAATACTCCCGCATTTTCCCAAAGAAATTACTTGATATTTGGATACCACAGGTACTCTTTAATTTTCCTGTAAAGTCAAATCTGAAATATTTAGCTCCAATGCTCATTTACTTGAATTACAAGCAGTCTCCAGAAATATGCACTCTTCATTGATGAGACACACTTCATGGTCTCAAGACATCCAGAAATGCTTTATTGCCAATAAATTATTTTCAAAGTGCAGTCATCATTACATTGAAGGGAAATATAATAGCCAATTTGTGTAAAGCAAGGACCTACAAGCAGAGAATCTCTTTTAGCAAGTGCTGGTGCAAGGATATATACTGTCCGATGCAGACGCATTGTGTTACAATTACAGAAAAAAAAAGCATTAAATTTAAAACAATGGACAAAATGTGTCCACAATCATGTGGTTACAATTAATGTGTGCCAGGGGCATCATAAAACAGTGACCAGGACTAAAGAATAATGGTGAGATTGATTGATTAATGGTGGATTATTTCCGAAAGCAGTTTCTTTGGATTAGCAAAATTCCATGTGCTCCTTAATATTGTGTTGCACCAGCAGAGAAAAAGAACAAGATGGAGAGTTACTTAACTTCAGATACCAAATTAAAGCAAAAGGTGAAGCAAGTATAGCATCACAGTGCATCCTTCCAGGGTTCTGGGGCAACCCAACTATAAAAATAGTGATGACTCATGAATAACATGGAGCTGCAGATGATCAGGTAACTATGAAGTGAAGTAAAATTGGCCAAAACTGACAATGTAAAACCATCCAGCCAGGAAAAGGAGAACACATCTCTATCCATCAAAGTAAGATGCAAACCAGCCCTTAAACTGAAAGTAAAATGCTCAATGATCAATTCCTCTTTGGACATTGAGTTTCCTGGAGCAATCATTGGGATTAATTATAATCTATTTTAAATTATTTTCAGGGCCTCAGCTTCTGTTTTCTCATTTTAAACTAAAATTGGAGAAGTATTTGGAGAAGAGGAAAGGGGGGGTAGGACGGGGGGGTAGGGTAGGGGGGGTCAGAACAGCACAGACTGTTCCAGTTGAAATGCCACCTCCACTGATGGAGACATATGGGCCAAGTGGCCTCCCACAATGCTGCAAATCCTATGTTGTTTAGAAGTCAGTATTCCATCAGATTTTCACCCTTTACACCTAATTCTTAATTCTAAATAAAATTCACAGCCCTTCAAAAAAAAACATCCTGAAAGCCATCAGCGTTGGCTTCGTAAATGACTTACCCTCCAGACCTGAGAGAATTAAAGTCAGTGTTCAAGCTGTTCATAAGTTCTTCCAACAATGCAGCAAAATCTGCAGCGAAATCTAGAAATTATCCAGCTTGGGCTGACATGTAGCAGAAAACATTTACATTCCATAAATGCCAAACAAAATATTTCCATTATCTCCCACTTACCTCATGCAAATAAGATCATTCTGTCCAGCATGTCCAAGCTAGCTAAAGAAAAGTTATCCAATTTTCCAGCTCTTGATCCTTAGCCTTGGAGGTTATACCACTGTGCAAATACTTCTTAATTGCATGGGGATTTCTGGTTCCACCACTCTTTAAATTAAACTTCTAGACCCACCACCCTCTGGATGAAAAAAAATCTTTCCCTCTCTTTTACTAGTACTTTAAATATACCAATTAACTTTAATTCCAGCAATTAGCTTGCCTATTGAGGGAACTGATCCTTCTTGCCCTCTCTAATTAGGCTCCTCAATTAAATCTCCTTCACCCTCCACTGCTCCATTTAAAAAAATAGACAAACCCAAGCCTATCTCATCATTCCTCTTAGCTAGAAATTCCAAGGTTTTGGCATCAGCCTTGTATATCTCCTTTGTAACCTCTCTACTACATCATACCACATTCTTCCCGTAATGTAGGAACCAGAACTATAAGTAGTTCTGCTGTTTTCTACAGTTCTATGCCTCAGCTACTGAGAAAATTATTTTCCATACCTTAACCAGCTCTTCTGTCCGTTCCTGTTGCCTTCGAGGATCTGTGTCACCAGTTGGTTACTGAGATTCACCAGTATCAAGATCTGATGGGGTAGGGTCACCATTAAACAGATGGTTAACTAAAGCATCTATATCAAACTTATAGCTACCATATACAATTGGAAGCCGGCTGCTTTCTTTCCTCTTTCCTCTCAAAAACCTATAAATCGCATGTCAGGAGTGTGATGGAAAATTTACAACTCATGATAATTAAATTGATTGATTAGCATCCTTTGTCATAGATAGTAAACCATGGTCGCTGTACTGCCTATAATGATGCACTGCAGCAACTTTAATTTTCAGTACTTGCTCCTGGAGCTGAAGTCTGTACCATCAAGAAAAAGGAACAACAGCATCATGGGTGCATGATGTTACAATTCATTTCAATACTCTTGCACATTTTTTTTTGGATGTATAATCCTTCATGTTTCAACCATCATCAGTGGCTCACCTGGCTTCACTATCATGGTCTTAGAGTTATGAATTCTTCTTTGTGGGCATCGACTATCTTCAGAGATCAAATCATTTTATTTTTAAATTATTTTCAAAAATGTAGTTTTACAATTATGCTGAGAATTATTTCAAGTACTGTATACTCATTATGGTTGCTCATCAAAAGCTTTCCTAAAAGCTTATAGGTCAATTCAACACTGATGTATAAAAATACCCAACACATTATTTTACTCATTAAAAAGATCGGGGTATCATTGGAAAGGCCAGCATTTAATGTCCATCCCTATTTACTCTTGAACTGAATGGCTAACTAGGCAATTTCTAAGAGAACTTTTGAATGCAGGTCTGGAGTCACAGGTCGGCCTTCCCGGAAAAAGACAACTGACTTCCTCTGTATTCAGAATTCGGTAGTTTCACCAGACACCAATGAAACCAGCTTTTTATTCAAAATTTATTTAATTAACTGAATTTATATTCCCTAACTCTGCATTGAAATTTGAACTTGTGTACCCAAATCATTTTTACTGCTGGCCTGAGTAACTTAACTATTGTTCTTCATACTCATATTGTAACTCTGCCAACTGTGTAGGCAGAAATGAAGACAAAATGTATTGAACATGGTGGAGAATAGTCTCTTAGATATCTTGGAGAGTTAAGTGTTAATAATTGAAATTCCTTCTTCCATAGAGAAACTGAATTTCAAGATATACAGAATGTCCGTGAAGTGTGATGAGAAGAAAGCATGCTTTTAGTATCCAAGGGTTATGTATGAGAAATGCAAGTCAGTAATTAAGTCAGCTGGGGTGTCAACTTTGGTGACTGGGGTGGAGTGATCCGCTAAATGTAGTGCAGAAACATAATCATAATACAGAAAAGAGGTTATGAACAGTTACATCAGAAAGTCTTGTTTAAAGGGAAGTAGGTATGAAAGAAGGAACTAAACTTGTTTGCATGAATAGACAGTTTGCAACAGATTCAGGAACAGATGCATTTATAGGTTTTACCCATGATATAAGCCTTTGATGTAGACAAAATGTTCAGACAATGATTGTTATCAACAGGTCTTTTCAACTGAAATGCTTCTCTCTTTTTGAAAGACATTTGGACTACACATCAATATAACCGGTTCTGTGTGTTCCAAATGGCTTGTTCTTACTCAAACTGTTGTGTGAACCAGAGAGCAGGGAGATAATGCTAATAGATGTTTGTGATAAAATATTCACAAATAATTACTCATGTTTTATTTTTTGCTTGGCTGTTTGTGAAACAAAAACAAATCTTCACCTGCTGATTCAGAAAATTTCATTTCTTAAGACTCAGTATATAAAGCAATGCTATTGATTTTCTCTCTTGCACACAATAAATATGCCTCTTGTTGCTCAGTGAATCAATTTCTTCATGGCCACAACTTGATCCTTTTGAATTCTCTTCTTCTTTGCAAAAAGTTACCCAATCTTCCCCTGTTAAAAACCTAGAAATTTTATGCATAAGAATGAGTCGTTTTTACTATTTTGGAAGTAAAAATGTTCAAAATTTCAAACCCAATTATTTTCCTTTCATAACCTTCTGATAACAATCAATGAATTTTATTGACGGTATTACCTGGGAGCATATCAGGTCCTACAGTGTGCTGGTGACACTCAGCACTTTCTCCCCTAACCCTCTGGACCCCTGTACCATCTGCCATTTATCATAGCTTATAGAACATCCAATGTTGGGTGAGCAGGAATTTTCTGTAGCTTAATATTGGGAATCTGAAGCCATTGTCTATGATCTCCATCCCCCTGGCAACAATTTCCAGAGAATTATCTAAAGCAGATTAAGATGATTCACAATCTTAGTGGTGAGGTACTCAAATCAACTTTCTGAACACGTGTCCATGACTTCGGCAAACCTGATCTCCACAACCTCGATGAGCCTCATCCATACCCTTGTTACCTCTAAATTTGACTATTCAAGACCTCTCCTGGCTCCCAACCCACCCACATAACAGTTTTGTCTTCATCCAGAACACAGGTGTTTGCATCAAACTTTCAACAGGTCTTGTTCACTCTTCAATTTCATGTTTGGGTGATTTACATCAGCTCTTGGTCTAGCAACGGCATTCTATCTGTTTATAAATCCATCCACGGTTTGTCATCCACCCCTATAAAACCTTTGAGACTCAGTCCTCCACTAATTTTCAGCTCTTGTGCGTCCCCCTGATTTAACAGCTTCACCATCAGCTGGCCTCGCACAAACTTGAGAAGTTCCTCGTTAAACCATTGCTACGTTAAATGTTCCTTTAAAACCTATCTCTCTGACTAAGTATTTGACCACCTTGTCTAATAACTTTTTTCTGTTGCTGAAGTGTCAAAGTATTTTTTCCACCAATTAGGCTCATCAAGAAGATTGGGATATTTTGCCTTATTAAAGGATAAAAATAGAATGATCTATTCACTTACCTTTTGTGCAATATGGTGCTTAAAAGCAATTTTCATGCCAGATCAAGATTTATGCATAAGGGGCAGAAGTATTTTACCATTTTGAAAGTAAAAATGTCCAAGATTTACTCCTAGTTCTCTTCTTTTCACAACCCTTTGGCAAGGATCTCTACTCGCTCCCCATTGGTGATAACACCTGAGAACAAATCAGGCTCCACTAGTGTGCTTTCATGCACAATTCCCCTTAGTGCCACTGATGTCTGTCCAGCATCAATGCCACAGCTAATGACATCATAGATTGCACACTGATAACTTCCTCCACTCTGTACCTTTAAAGCATTTGATTGAAACCTGGGAACACCACTGTTTACACCACAGAAAAACGAGGAGTTCATTACGCTGAATTCAGGAAACTACAATTAGAGACTCTGCAGTGTCACACTGATGTTGCGTACACAGCAAATCCCAGCCCAATGGTCAGCATCATGGAAAATTAACCAGTGTTGCTCCATTCACTGACCGCATGTGCAGATTGCATGCTATGTTCACTGTCCCCTAGATCAACCCACATCTCACAATGGCTCGAGGCTATTCACAGCACTGGAGTCAATCAGTCTAATTCATCCTGACAGGAGCTGTAAGGGTTCAAAATCAATGCACAGATATTTATGTTAAATGGCTTAGTGCACTCTTAATGCATTTTAGCCCCATTTCAAAAATTTTCTTGGTATATTGGAGAGGACATTAGTGCTATACACCACGCATTCAGTCCACTAAATGAACTCTAGGCATGTATATGAGGAGCTATGTGGGAGGGAAGGCTTAGAGCAGGATAAAATGTCGACACAACATTGTGGGCCGAAGGGCCTGTACTGTGCTGTAATGTTCTATGTTCTATATGTAATGATACGGTATATGTGGTTGTAGTTGTTAAATTACTTGATGTGTATCCAGGGACCTGAGTTAACTCTCGCTGTCTTGGTGAAGCAGCCAGCATAACCAAAGACCCCACCCACCCAGGACATTCTCTCTGCTCTCCTCTTCCATCAGGTAGAAGATACAGGAGCCTGAAGGCACATACCACTAGACTTAAGGACAGCTTCTACCCCACTGTGATAAGAATATTGAACGGTTCCCTTATACAATGAGATAGACTATGACCTCAAGATCTACCTTGTGACCTCGCACCTTATTGCACTGCACTTTCTCTGGAGTTGTGACTCTTTACTCTGTACTGTTATTGTTTTTAACCTGTACTACATCAATGCACTCAGTACTGACTCAATGTAACTGCACTGTGTAATGAATTGACCTGTACAATCGGTTTGTAAGACAAGCTTTTCACTGTACCTCGGTACAAGTGACAATAATAAACCAATACCAAATAAAAGATCCAGAAGATCTCAGCAGCTGGGAGTTTTATATTTGCAACTAAATAAATCTGGAATTCAAAAAACAGCTAGAATCTGTAATGACAGCCACAAAACTACCAGACTGTCATAAAAAAACATGTTTCATCAGGGTGGGAAATCTGCCAGCCTTACCTGACCTGTTCGGGACCCAGGAATGAGGTTGATCGTTAATTGTCCCCTCAATTCAGGGACAACTAGAAATGGGAGGCAAACACTGGCCTTGCCAGCAGCATTCGCATCCTGTGAATGAATTTAAAAAATGTACAGATCACACACAATCCCAATTGAGTTGTGTTTAGTTCGCACACAACTTGAGGATTGATTAAAGCCCTTCTCAAAAATTGACTTTTAGCATTTGTATTTTGTTCTGTTAATATCTGCTGGGTTGGTCATGGAAGGACAATTTTATCTTCAAGGGAAACTGATGATGAGGGTAGTAGTGGCCCAGGGAGAAAGAACAGCTCCCATCACAAAAAAATAACATGGCTTTAGCAGTTTCTCACAAATCAGGTGAAACCCACCTACTAGTCAAGTAGCCACGGCCAAGAAAGCACACCAGCCCTCTACTTCCTCAGGAGGCTAAAGAAATTTGGCATGTCCCCGTTGACCCTCACCAATTTTTAATCGATGCACCATAGAAACATCCTATCCGGATGCATCATGGTTTGGTACGGCAACTGCTTTGTCCAAGACTGCAAGAAACTGCAGAGAGTTGTGGACACAGCTCAGCACATCATGGAAACCAGCCTCCCCTCCATGGACTCTGTCTATACTTCTCACTGCCACAGTATAGCAGCCAATATAATCAAGACGCCACCCACCCACAGATATTCTGTCTCTCTTCTCCCTCCTCCCATCGGACAGAAGATACAAAAGCCTGAAAGCATGTACCACCAGGCTCAAGGACAGCTTTTATCCTGCTGTTATAAGACTATTGAATGGTCCCCTAGATGGACTCTTGACCTCACAATCTACCTTATGGCCTTGTATCTTAGTCTACCTGCACTTTCTCTGTAACTGTAACACTTTATTCTGCATTCTGTTATTGTTTTTCCCTTGTACTACCTCAATGCACTGTTGTAATGAAATGATCTGTATAGATGCCATGCAAAACAAAGTTTTTAACACCGTACCTCGGTACATGTGACAATAATAAACCAATTTATCAATTTAGCTAACTTTCAAAATGTCAGCTATGGCCTGGATAGAGTCAAGGGTTCCACTGCAAAAAACAATCAACTCTGTACATGACATTCACAGTACCAGCTGGTCGGTCTTCACAAAATAAATGAGCCGCCTTCTTACTCCCTCCTTATTTAAGTACACCCTACCTCCCCCATTAGTGTTCTTCTTAAACTATATAACTATAACATTTTATGAAACACAATCAGAGTTCAAAAACTCCTCTGACCAATCATTAAACAAAATCTACTGTAACACCTCAACAGGCATATCTCCCATAACACTTATGGAGTTTATGACAATATGGTCTAAAGTACTACAGGTGACATAAGGAAATAAAATGTAGGCAGTGAGTTACCATTCCCTGTGTGAAAGGGTGCGAAACAGTTTCAAGTGCAACTTTTCAAGAGCACAATTGATCTATATTAGAAAAAAAAAAGGAAGAGCAGGGAGTGGCATTGATTGCATATCCCTTTCAAAGAGCCAACACTGGCACCCCGAGCTCAATTGTCTTCTCATTGACTTTATCATCATGTGATTCTATGAAGCATTTTAAAGGTAAAAATGGTGTTCTGTTATTTAATCTTTATTACTCAGAATAAAAAGGCAATTCTGCCCAAAATTCGATATTTCATGACATTATAGATTCACATCCATTAACAACTTTATTTTTTACATATTTACAAAGTAAAGACTTTTTAAAAAGTTAGCAATAGTAAAGATTCTGGGAGCATTCACAAAATGGGGTTGCAGTAAACTAACAATACATTCTTGGAGACAGGATAATTGCGGGGAAAATAAATCAAAAAGGAACCAGTTAAAATCTATTAGACCTGCTGCTTTCATTTGTAATAATGCAGTGGAATCTTTAGGCCAAATTGCAAGCATTTATTTTCATCAATTCTTTAGTCTTCCCAGCAGCTCAAATCACAGTAAACTTTGTAAATTGTTTCTTGAGATTAGAATCATTTCAGGTCTTCCTCATTAAAGATTTGCCTTTGAATGCAACATCGATCATGTCACCACTGGAATGCTGCTTGACGGTCACTTCTCAGTAGTCTTCCCACTAGGAGTACTTCATTTTCTGCAAGGCTTCTGCTCGAATAGCTAGACTCTTACCACACACAGTCAGAAGCACAATCAGAACACCCACCAGGAGAGTCAGGAGGGGCCAGAGCACGCAGTGCAACAGAACATTTTCGTCACGGGTTCTCTTCAAAAGCACATCATCAGGTCTGTAAAATGTCCCAAAGCTTTAGTGAACAGCACACTTTGTTGAAGAAAGAATATGCAAATTAAGGCTTCAATACTTTAATGGGGGCAAATTGTTGCACACTTGATAGATTGGTTGTATATTTAAAGATGAAATATTTATTTATTAGTCATATGTACATCGAAACAGTGAAATAAGTCTTTTTGCGTTGCTAAGAATGTGCTGGGGGCAGCCCGCAAGGGTCGCCACTCTTCCAGCGCCAACATAGCATGCCCACAGCTCCTAACCTATACATCTTTGGAATGTGGGAGGGAACTGGAGCACCCAGAGGAAATCCACGCAGACACAAGGAGAACGTACAAATTCCTTACAGGCAGCAGCAGGAATTGAGCTCAGGTCACTGGTGCTGTAATAGCATTACGCCAACCGCTATGCTACCGTGCCATTAAAGTATACTGCCTATTAAGCCCCCAGATTCAGTTATTCATGGATAAAACATCTTTTACGTCCTAGTCACTTTTTTGTTTAAGCAATTCCAACTTACTAATGGAGACGTAAGAGACTGCAGATGCTGGAACCTGGAGCAAAAATCAAACTGCTGGAGGAACTCAGCAGGACAGGCAGCATTTATGGAGGCAAAGGGATGGTCAACATTTTGCGTTGAGATCCTGCATCACCAAATGAGAGCGTAGTGGGAAGATAGCCAGTATATAGAGGCGAGAGGTAGGAGTGAGACAGGGACTGGTAGATGATAGGTGGAGCCAGGTGAAGTGGAGGATGATGGGCAGATGGTGGGAGGGGAAAGGAAAGGTTAGGCCAAGGGAGAAGAAGCCCGGAGGGATACGTATGTGGGTGGTGGGCAGATGGAAACTCCGTAACGCCTCATTGCCTGGTCAGGGCTGTCGTCTCTGCAGAGTTTCTAAAATAACCAATCCCTGTAGCTGATGCCAGTTAAGGCATCATCACAGGTAGAGTGGCAGCCTGCAGAAACAGTGCAAGGTAGGATTACCAGTTCGGATTCTATCTCTTCTGTTAATTCAGAAACAATTCCATTCAATTACTCTTAACTAAATACAAGTGATAGATTCCTAATGAAGCACAGCAAGATCTTTGCAACTTACTTTAGCAGCACAATACCGTGGATGCTGGAAATCCATAATAAAAATAGAAACTGCTCTACCCACGACTGTGTGGCCAGATACAGCACCAACTCGATCTTTAAGTTTACCTGACACCAGTGTTATCGGCCGGATCAACATCAATGATGAGACGGAGGACAGGAAAGAGATCGTGAACCTTATGTCATGGTTACAGCCCTCGACATCAGCAAGAGAAAGAGCTGGTCATTGACCGAAGGAAGCAGGTGGGGTTAGTGAACACAACCCTGTCTTCATTAACAGCTGTTGTAGAGGTGGTCAACACCTTTCTGTTGTTTTGTGCTTGTCACTGTATTTATAGTTTATTTATTATTACCTGTTTACTCTGTGAGCTTCATGCGAGCAAAAAATTCATTGCACCCTGGTGTATATGACAATAAACTAACCTAAGTCTGGATCAGAATTTGAAATACTCAGCAAGTAAAGCAGCATTTATAGAGGCAGGGAGAGAAAGCGAAAGAGAGACAGATTCAGTTAAAGTTTCAGACTGATGATGAGATTAAAGACTACCAATCTGAAGCACTATTTTTCTCAGAAACTGGCTGACCTGCTGGATGTTTCAGTATTTTTATATTTAATTTCCTGTAAAGCATTAATCTTTGAGCATAGAGGGGTAAATGTGTTCATTGTTAAATTGCAAGCTATTTTCTCAAAATAATATGATTAAGGTCCAGAGTTTTTTTTAAAACAACCTTTGAGCACCAGGTTTGTCAAACTGTTTGCACATATTGCAATCAGGTTGACTTTTCCACATGAAAACAAAGATCAATTATGAATCTATCCACATGATAGAGAAATAATCCTGAATAACCAATTGAGGAAAAAATGTCCCCATTTAATTGGTGACTTGTGTACCATCATTTTCATTACAAATTACGGCAGGGATTATAAAAAGAGCCGTAGGTTTTTATTAAAGATTTTTCGCCAAAATTCCAGATAGATGCAGTGGGTGTATTATATTATTTTTGTATAACATCAAACAGTTGGTGGCCATTTTCATTTCCTCCACTCATGGAAATCAGACTATATCAGAATGTGAAGTGTAAATTACTTTTTCTGCTTGAATATTATTTTAACTGCAGGCACAGATGTAATCCTGATAAACCTTTATTCACTCAAAATGAGTGAGTAAAGGTTTATTCATGTATAAGGGCGGCATGGTAGCGTAGCGGTTAGCATAACGCTATTACAGTGCCAGCAATCAGGGTTCAATTCCCACTGCTGTCTGTAAGGAGTTTGTATGTTCTCCCTGTGATTACGTGTGTTTCCGATGGGTGCTCCAGTTTCTTCCCACATTCTAAAGATGTATGGGTTATTAGGTTAACATGGGTGTAATTGGGCGGCGCGGGCTCATTGGGCCTGTTACTGTGGTGTATAAATAAAGAATAAACAACATGGCAAATTTTGTCACTGAATAACATTATAGTAACTGTGTAATATAATTTGTTTGAGTCTCCAGCGTGTTGAAACGCACTGCACAGGTGCTTTACCTCCTATAATAGTATTTTTTAAATAAAATTAAAGTACACTGTTTTAATTTACACATCTTTTCATAAAGATCAGGTTAGTTGTAAAGTTATTAGATAATGACACCTTTCTCCATTTAAGCACTTCTTAAAACATTTTTGACTAAGCTTTTCTAGGATTTATCTGAATATCTTACACAGCTCGCTGTCAGATGTGGTTTGATATTAGTTATAAAGCACTTTTGGGAGTTTTATTTCACTGAAAACTTCCATATAAATCTAAGCTGTTGCTATTGGATAGGTTTTCATTTTTTGCCACATGGATGTTAAGCACCATCTCAGTATGCATGAACTCAGTATGAAAAATCCAACTAAGAGGATTAGACAGCCCCTACAGACCAGTATATTTTGTTCTTTACACTTCAATGAAAGGAAAACAAAAAGTGGACTTGGTTACTGATTTGTGAGCTGCCATACAAGATTTTCTGTCGTGCTTCATTAGCTGATGCTGAACAGGCATGCAGTATAGACGAAAATCACCTCTATTGTATTTAAATGTTCATATCAAAAAAATGTTAGAAATCACATTCAATTATTGTGCTGTAATGTAGGTTCAAGTCACATTATATATTCAATAAAAATTAATACATGTTTTGTATAAAATTGAAATAAAAGCAGAAAATGCTGAAATACTCAAAAGGTCAAGCAGCAAACACGGAGATGGAAAGTGAGTTAACGTTTCAGGTTGAAGACCATTTGTGGAACTATGGTTCTGATGATAGGTCTTTGACCTGAAATGTTAACTCGTATTTCTTTTTCCACAGATGCTGCCTGACCTGCTGAGTGCTTCCAGCATTTTTGGTTTTTAATTCAGATTCCCAGCATCTGCAGTTTTTTTTTTATTTTCCTCTATGCAAAATTGTTTCCTGTAGATGTGCTCAGTGAATATTTTTTAATGTCATCTTACCTTCGTTGACGATTAATGTAGCAAATAAAAGACTGAGAGCCGATCTCTTCCTTCCAATAATCATGCCAACTCATAACATTTTCTGAGTTTTTCTGATTGTCTCTCTCACAAGGGGGGATGTAGGAACACTGTAAAAGGAGAATTCTGTTTTATCACATTGAGCTGGTGCTGAGACACACGAAATGAAGAGGATGCCACAAAAATAAGTAGCAGTTCAGTAAAACTTTGATAATCCAGATCTTTGGTAGTAGCTGACTGGCAGATATTCTGGACTTTTGGATCTTATTAATACCCCAGCAAATTTCTACTTCATTTTTTTTTAAATATATGTGTCACACTGTGCTATAATAAATTTTTCAGTGTACCAGGTGAGTTTAAAAAGAGCACAGGAAACAAAACTCATTGAGTTTAAAAGGAGTGTGGGAATGGGGCCCTCAATGTGTTTATGAGGAGTGTGGAAATGGGGGTCCCCAATGACTTTTTTATATTGAGTATGGGATTAGTTCATAAGAGCATGGGGCGAGCTACAGTGAGCTTACAAGGAGTGTGGAATGGGCCCTGGTGTATTCATAAGGAGTGTGGGAACAGGCCCCAGTGAGTTTATAAGGAATGTGGCAACGGTCACCATTGAGTTTATAGGGAGTGCAAGGAGCCAAATACCAATTATCTAAGTTATACTGTAAATCTAAATACTTTGCAGTATTTTGTGAACCATAGTCTGTCACATAGGCACTGCTCCATTCACATCGGTTCAATTGCCATGTCTGCTCAGTGAGTGGATCAAACAATCCATCTTGCAACAAAAGAATACAAAAAATAAATATTCTGGTCACTTAGTACCAAAAATGACAAAATAAACATTTAGCAGTTCCCAACTTCAGAAATCAACAGGTTAAAATAAAGAAGAGGAGAAAAAGTATCAGGATGGAAGTTGAGAGCAGAGAGGGTTCTATGTAACATTTGCGTTTCAGTGTGCATGAGGGGTGTACACCCAGAACATGCCTGTAGATGAGAAATTTGGAAATTCGAGAAGAATCATCCTCCAACAGCCATAACACATATTAATGGCTGGAACAAGGTATATATGTCTGAGAAAGGTTATTCTGCCCCACCTAGATACAACTTCCCCTCCATCATGTAATTGTTTGTCAAGTGATTCTGAGATGTTTGTCTTCATTTCTCTTTCTGGAACTTCATTCCATCTGCTTGTCAATCTACTCATAATGTTAATAGTTCTAATATTCTTTCACTTTCTTCTTTTAGTAGCTTGAACTTGCATCCTCCTGTCGTATCTCCAGAAATAATATTACTGATGTGCCTTTCCCACTGATCCACCATCACTTCTCAGATATCTCCTGAGAAGGTTTAGTTTCTCCAGCCTTTCCTTGGTTTTATTTGCACTGTATATCATCCTTGGATATACCATGTTGATATACCATATTGAGTGTTTTGCTGCCATCCATAAATTACACGAACTAGGGCCATACTCCTTGGAAATTAGAAATCAAGGAATAAGATACACAGGGAATAAAGAGGTCTAATGCAGAAAAAGAGCTTTTTTTTTTGGGGTGTCTACAGTGTAGAGTGATAGGAGGGCCTTTATAGGAGTGAACCCTTCATCATTTATGGGAGTGACAGACCTTCAATCATCTCCTACAAACTGCGATTGATACTGTGTCGATTGTTGACTTAAATTATGAGATACTTGTTTAGCAAAAAATTGGCATGTTCGGGACACTTCCCAGTGTACGGTAATTTGCAACTTGCTATTATTAATATTGAACAGTTCATTTGATAGTGATCTTGAACAGTGGTGGTTTTAGCACAAACCGTGGCTCTCTGCACTGGCAGATAGAGATAACAGTGAATATTGAGGAGCTGGTGGTGGGAGGAGACGATCATACTTTGGGAAAATACAACAATGAGAGACATAGAAAAATAGGAATGGGGTAGGCCATTTGGCCCATTGAGCCTGCTCTATCATTCAATACGATCATGGCTGATCCTCCCTGAGGAGCTTGGTCACAGATGGTTTCACTGAGTGGGTGAACTGGCTTGAGGAGTTACATAGCCTACTCGTATCATTATTTTCATATCATTGGCCCGTCCACCTCACCCACCCTTCTGAGGAAGCCAAATGGTAACACCGATTTCCTGCATTGCAAACAACTGTTTCATTCACCTGTTGGAAAACCACATGATTTTGCCAGCTTCTGTAGCAATGAATCAACCTCAGGGTAATTGGACACAATACAACTGCAGCCAGAGTGCAAACTTATAATCTAAAATTGAATTTAGACCTTACATATCAACAAGCAATTTTTTATTCTTGAACACATTTTGGCCACACCATGTCACCAGCAGCAGATCATAGAGAACACTGGTTGAGAGCTAACAGTAGACATTAAAAAGGTTAGTAGTTATTCTTTTCTCCAGGTGAAGACCTTATAAATGCTTTCAGTGGTACCCAAAACATTGTGTAAGTCAATAATTGTTCACTGCTGTGACATATATAGTCACGACCAGAGCAGTCGCTGTCATTAAGTGATATTTCGAACAATATCAGTACTTTCAAATGCATTAAACATGAAAATCTACTGAATCTAGGACTACATGAAAGTTATATTTTTAATTCATTATCTAGCATTTTCCTCTCAGTACACTTTTCTTCTGAAGCATCAAATCACACATGTTAAGAGATCTGCTGTCATTTTTATTATTATTCAGCTGAAATTAGAAGTCTAGGACTAAGGAATACTTGCACCTTGTTAAATGCAATGCACGTTGCCTGGTACTTGACCATACAGACCGGAAAAAAACTGAGGATTTGACTGCTGATCTGAGTTGATTAATCTTGTCTGGGATGAAAGGAGGAAGGACATTAAAAGAAGAGCAATATTTGCTGCTTCATTGCTATCTGGTTATCTTTGCTGGAAACCCAGCATGGTGAGAATTGAGCATGAACTGATTTGCTTGGATAAACCAGTTAAACACTCTTTCCTACAATCACAAATTAATGCTGCAATTAAGCAGGCCTGGTTGTGTCCATGGAAACCTTGGAATGAATCAACACCTTTTGGAGAAAATTGAGAGAAAAACATTTTGTTCTTCAGGAAGCCACTGTGTTTACATTGTTGACTGCCTGGAGAAAATATTCTCCTCACTCTTATATTTCTGTAAATGGGGAAGCCCTTTGAACTGAACAGAATAATTTTATAACCATATTCCTTCCCTGAGCATCTGTGGAGATTTGCAGATAATGTAGGTCATTTTCTCTCCTTCAATCTTGTATTTTCTGGAAATGTTACAGACGTCCCATCTGTATGTTTTATATTTTAAGATTAAGAGACGCAGCTTACCAATTTAAAAAATGCTTCAAACCCAATCCATTTCATTCTTGTAGGGAAAGATATTCAGTATTACAAATTCAGTGAACCTTGACGCTAATGAACGAAACTATCAATAATGTGGGTTTTAAAAATATTTAATACATTAAGTTTCATTAGAATGCTTTAAAACAAATGAAATATTAAATTAATAGTTTTAAGCCCCTGAAAGATCAGACAGAGATACTTTATTCCCCCAAACTCACAACTTCAGGCTGGACCAGCCGAAATAACATCTTTCTAGACTAAAATTGCCAAAGAGTGTCAGGACACTTCTCAGCATGGTGCAACTTGCAACTTGCTAATATTAATGCAGGAGAGTTGAACAGTTCATTTGATAGTGATTTTGAACAGTTACATTTTTAGCACAAGCCCCTGGCTCTCTGCGATGGCAGATGGAGGTAACAGAATACTGAGGAATTGGTGGTGGAAGGAGGCAAAGTCATACTTCGGGAAAACACAATGAGAAACACAGAAACGTAGAAGAATAGGAACTGGAGTAGGCCAACTGCTCCACCATTCAACATAATCATGGTTGATCCTCTATGATAATACCACATTCCTGTTCTCTTCTATACCTCCTGGTGTAGTCTACCATCTTAACTTCATTCACAACTTGACCCCTACTTTCTATGCGATAGTTGCTCTAAGTGAACAATTTTTTCCTCATATCAGTCCTAAATGTCTCGCCCCAAATCCAGAGATTGTGCCCCCCTCACTGGAGACACTTAAGCCAGAGGAAGCATCCTCCTTGCTTTCAGTCAGTCGAGTCCTGTCAGAATTTTCAATTCAATCCCCTCTCATTCTTCTAAACTCTGGTGAATTTAAAAAACCCACTCAACCTAATCTCTCCTCATACAGTAGTCAAGCCATCCCAGGAATCAGTCTGGTGAACCTTTGTAACACTCCACATATGGCAAGATAAGGAGACCAAAACTGCAAACCGTACCAAATCTTTTTATATTTAGTCACAAAGTCCGACTCATAGAAACCGACTCATCATTCATTCAAGTCCATCCCGACTAGCAAGCATCCATTTATATTAATCCTACACCAATCCCATTCCCACGTTCCCATCGAATCTCCGCAAATTCTACTGCTCGCCTACACATTAGGCACAGCAGCTAATTAACCTACCAACCCAGACATCTTTTGGAATGAGCAGGAAACCGGAGCACTTGAAGTAAACCTATGCAGTCACAAGGAGAATGTGCAAACTCCACACAGATAGGATTATGAATTATCTTAAACAGAAAATAAAAGGAAGACAGACAGCTGATTTCAATGGATTGCTTCCAGCTAAAAAAGGCACATTTGTACAGATATGCATGTAGTAAAATACACAACTCTTAGGTCTACTGTTTTCATACTTAAATTATGGAAACACTGACAAAATTAGAAAGCGGTGGAAGCTGAATCCTTAGGCAAGCACGGTAGTGTAGCGGTTAGCGTAATGCTATTACAGTGCCAGCAACCCTGGTTCAATTCCAGCCACTGTCTGTAAGGAGCTTGTACGTTCTCCCTGAGTCTGAGTGGGTTTCCTCCAGGTGCTCCGGTTTCCTCCCACATTCCAAAGACGTACGGGTTAGGAAGTTGTGGGCATGCTATGTTGGTGCCAGAATTGTGGCAACACTTACGGGCTGCCCCCAGAACACTCTACGCAAAAGATGCATTTCACTGTGTGTTTCGATATACATGTGACTAATAAAGAAATCTTATCTTATCTTTTCATTTATTATCTCAAATAGTGACTACTCACAGCTTAAGACCAGGAACAGAGTAAGTGGAGAACACTTACTACAAAGGCAGGAAGAACACCCATGTGATTCTGATGTAGATGTTACTTTTTCCATATCAAGCCAATCTTGACAACTGACAGACCTCACTCATACTAAATTATGGGCTCATAAATAGTTTGACCTTACATCAGCCAGGACTTCAGACAAAGTACATCTAAACTGACTGAATGCAAAACCTTTACAGCTATAGGAGCTGAGATTTTCTTACATTGGAATGAAGTCAGATTCAATCCAGGTGAATGCAAAAGCTTATAAGTAGTCAGGAAAGAGGGAATCTGTCAAATCAACATGTGCCATATACTCTGAGCTGCAGGTAAGTTAAGATGAACAATGCCGTTCACCAGGGGAATGTCTTACATTGCCTTCACAAAAGAAACCAAGTTTCACTTACTAAAGCATTGATAAAATACTGTAAAACACTTTCTGTGGGTGAAAATACCAGACACCAAACAATGAAAAGAGAAGCAACAGGGATGGTAACTAAAGGTTGAGTTGGCATGCTTCGAGGGAGATGAGGGGAGACGATCCTTAGATCACAGGGAAACATGTATGCAAAGCAGGCTGCTAGAGCAGACAGAAGACAGATTGAGAGTGTAAAATATTTGCTGGAGCCTACAGTAGGATAGTTTGCAATAGGAACAAAACTGTGATATGGTTTGTAGATTAAGGAAATTATTTTAAAATTGATGCAGAAGCAGATAAGAGAGCAAGAATGGTTAACAAGAAAAACAGAAGAGAATGGAGTGGCCTTAGAACTAGAAAGAATATCAGTGGTGCAGTTTTACTATGTAACTTGCAATGAGCAGATCCCATGAATCTGACAGGGAAAGCACTGGAGTAATTGAATTCGGAGGTCAACAAAAGAACAATGAGGCCTTTAGCAACAGTGAGGGTAAGGCAAGAATTGAAACTTCCTGTTGCAAAATAGGAAGTGAACTTTGAAGCAAAATGAAATTGATTGAAAAGAAATTGAATAAGGGGCCAGGGAGCTGGATGTTTTAGAGGCTGCAGAGGGTTGTAGACTCAGCCAGCTCCATCACGGGTAAAACCCTCCTGACCGTTGGGAACATCTTCAAAGAGGCGGTGCCTCAAGAAGGCGGGATCCATCATTAAGGACCCTCACCATCCGGGACATGCCCTCTTCTCGTTACTACAATTCGGAAGGAGGTATAGAAGCCTGAAGACCCACCCTCAATGATTTAGGAACAGCTTCTTCCCCTCTGCCATCAGGTTTCTGAATGATCCATGAAAAGTACCTCATTATTCAGCGTATCTCAGTTTATTACATCTTCCCCCCTTCCCCCACCTACCTTCCACCTCTCACCTATCATCTGCCTGCGTCTGCTCCTCCCCCTCCCCTCTCATTCTGGCTTGTGCCCACTTGCTTTCCAGTCCTGATGAAGGGTCTCGGCCTGAAACGTCAACTGTTTATTTCCCTCCATAGGTGCTGCCAGACCTGCTGAGTTCCTCCAGCACTTTTTGTGTATTGCTCCAGATTCCAGCATCTGCAGAATTTCTTGTGTCTCATTACTCCTTTTTTGCTTACACCAGTTACTTACTTCTGTAATTCATAGGTTTTTATGTTCTTACACTGTATTGCCACAAAACAACAAATTTCACGTCATGTGTCGGTGATAATAAATCTAATTTTGATTCTGATAGTTGAAGCCCAGGATAGCTCATCTCGTGCTAATGCTTTGACATCAATGGCAATGTGGGAGAAGGAGGTGCAACCATTCACTGGCAGAGATGGAAATGGATCCAGACTAGAGCAGAGCCCTAAATGTAGCGAACACTGGTGGAGGAGAATCCAGTGTTAAACATCTTGAGGAAAGCAAGGAGGAAAGTCAGGAGCAGTTGTACATGATGAAAGCAGTCACAAAATATGTTGATGGTTTTGGCCCCTGGGCAGTCCTACTGATGTAGTTAGAGAGAGTAATCAAGAAGATTCAAAGATGAAATGAAAGAGGGGTGAACGAGGTCAATGACATTTGGGTAGAAGAGAAGATTGAATACAGGTTGTAAATTGGAAGAGTGATTCTTTTTGAGAAGGACATAAGTGATGTCCAGATGAAAAGCACTATGATGCTGGGGGAACTCAGCAGGCCAGGCAGCATCTGTGGAGAAAAGCAGGCGGTCAACGTTTCGGGTCAGGACCCTTCTTCAGGACTGAAGATAGGAAAAGGGGAAGCCCAATATATAGGAGAGAAAAGCAAATCAGTGATAGGTGGACAAAAGAGGGGAGGCAGGGTGGGCACAAGGTGGTGATAGGTAGATGCAGGCAAGAGATAGTGATAGGCAGGTGCGGGGGAGGAGGGGAGAGCAGATCCACTGGGGGATGGGTCAAAGGTAAGGACGAAAAAAAGGGGCGAGGAAAGGGAAGAAGAGGCATGTTTTGGGGAGGGGGGTTTGTTAGGGGGATTACTTAAAATAGGAGAATTCAATGTTCATGCCATTAGGCTGCAAGGTTCCAAGATGGAAAATGAGGTGCTGTTCCTCCAGTTTGCGCTTGGACTTCTCCAGGCAGTGGAGGAGGCCGAGGACTGACATATCTGTGATGTAGTGGGAGAGGGATTTGAAGTGACTGGCAACGGGGAGATGCAGGTCGCAGTTGCAGACTGAACGCAGGGGTTCTGCGAAATGGTCACCTAGTCTGCGTTTGCTCTCAGATTGCATAAGGTTGTGTAAGGATAATGTGATCTGATGAATAAAACAAAACTGATTGGTAAAAACATTACATTTCTACAGTTTTTACATGGAGTGGGATAAATACTTTCATGCGGAATACTAATGAATAAAAATAAAGTGTAATAGTTTGTTTAATGTTTAATAGATATTGAATAGTTTAGCCATCAGTTAAGCAAAGGGGAATGGTTTATGTTTTCCCAACATGGCATGTGCCAGTCCAGTCCTGTAATGGGATTTTCATCCAGAAGGCTAAGGATTGGGGTGGCTTCTCAAGAAAGTTCTCATAGGCATATCTGCTCAAGTGCAAACTTAAGCAGTCGATGAGTGATGAGTGCAATAACTCACCACTGCCAGGGGACTTGTGCCCATTATAGTTGTAGGATTTGCTTGCTCCATTATTTGGAACAAAATCTCCTATATGTGACATTATGTCTTCCACAGAAGATTATATGGATTCACTGCAGACTAGATACTGTTCCTAATACAGTCCACTCACTGTAGACAGATTATCAATGCTATCCAGTTTGGTTGTCATATTTCCTGTATTGCACATGTGGCTTCACTTCATCAAGTATTTCATAGGCTGTGAAGGAATATTCAGAGTCCATGAAGGGAAATGTGTAGATTAAATCTTTCTAGCCTTGATTAAATCCTTACCCATGCTGTTCTATTCTTATTCCCTTTATTTATTTACAAATATCCTGTGCAGAACTTTAAAATCTCCTTCAAAATCTGCTCTATTTCCTTTCTCAGTGCATTTGTTATGATCTCAAGGCGCTCTAGGTGACTCAGAAGGAAGACGTATCATTTGATGAACTTTTTATTTTGGGCCCCAGTTCTGCATAATTGAGCAACATTGATATCTACCAGCAGAAAATTAAACAAGAAGTTGATTCATGACTATACACTTCCTATAGGTATACCTAAATTTTTTTTAAACCTATTTCCTGGTAGAATCCATCTATAATTTTTAATGTGTACTTTGTCCTTTCTTCTCAAGGAAACTTAATTAGTGGAATAATAATTGACAACTCACTTCTTTAATTTTTATGAACGTTTGAGCTACAGGAATGGAATAGGATGTGCTATTATCAGAGCTTCCCTGGTTTATACCAACAGTTTGGTCAAGATCTCGCGGTCAAGAGGGGCAGGCACAGTAGTGTAGCAGTTAGCGTAACACTATCACAGTGCCAGCGACCCGGGTTCAATTCCAGCCATTGTCCGTAAGGAGTTTGTACGTTCTCCCCGTGTCTGCGTGGGTTTCCTCCGGGTGCTCTGGTTTCCTCCCAAATTCCAAAGACATATGGGTTAGGAAGCTGTGGGCATGCTATGTTGGTTCCAGAAGTGTGGCGACACTTGCGGGCTGCCCCCAGAACATTCTATGCAAAGATGTATTTCTGATCTTAAAGAGCTGGAGACTGGTAGAGGACTGAGGGCTTGTTTGCTTCCTTACTAGACACTTAAGTTGGATGAATTTCAGCAAAATTAGTGATGTTGGGTTGCATTCATTTTCACAAAAAAAAACATAGTTCTCCTTTATTTGAGAGGCAGGATGGAAGAGGGAGAGAAAGGATGGCAGAATGGAAGAAGAAAAAGAGAAAAAAAGAGAGCAGGGAGAAGAGAAAAAGTAGGCAGAGTGCATGCGTTTGCAAGTAGTGGGAATGAAATTATGTTAGGCTGCTTGGTCATCCACTATTAAATTGTCTGTCTTATAATATGTTTAAATTTTTTTTTAAAATCACTAATCACAGACAAAGCCTTTCCCCTCTTTAAACAGCTACTAGAAAGGTGAAGCTTTTGAACTGAATTTCAGATATCATGCAATGAGTGCATATTGGCATACAGTACACCACTCACTAACTGGTAAAATAAAACTTGAAAGGTATGAGTTAATCGATATTGCTTTCTGATGGTAGTGATGCTGGTAACCCATCTGTCTGGTAGCCAAGATGCTTACCAATGAGTTAATGCAGATTAATTATTTCATCAGCTAGAGTTAAAATGCAGTGAATCTTCTAGTAACTACAAAAAATATGCTTTCTTGGTCTTCACTCTATTATGTAAGATTATTCTGAGTAAATCCATCACTGAGACAATAACATGGGGACAGGAGCACAATAAATCACCACAAATTATGAAATTTAACCTTAAATGCTGACTGTCCACTGCCTCCCTCCAAAAAGTAGCTTCGTGTAAGTCAACATTTGGTGAAATGAATGTTTAATAAAAGCTAACTTCATTTACAGGTAACTTAAAGACATTTTTATTAAAAATCTGCAAAGCTACATAAATCCTACAAAAGTACATATAATTTAGTGCAATTTGTTTGTTCTGTGCAATTTAAAGAATACACACATTACATCTCAAATGTTCCTAAGTGCTGCAAATAATATGAATTATTCTGAAGTGCAATGACAGATGGTATAAACTCAGATGTAAATTTGCTCATTGCAAGGTTATACAAGCACCAACTGGATGATTAACCAATTAGCAGGTTTTTGGGGATATTGATCGGCATACCAGAGAGGGGCAGGACTTTGGGCAATACCACTTCACTAAAGTACAGGAAGCAGTAGAAGACCTTGGATGAACATCCTTTCTGAAGGACAGCACCTTCAACAACAACCCAGTACTTCAGCACACAACTGTGTCCTGGCTTAAGTTATGTGCTCAGGTATAGCAGATCCACAACCATTAGACCGAATCCAACAATTCTGCTGACAGAGTGTGCTGAGGGGCTCAGTTTAGTCCAATTTAACTTTCCACTCTGGAAATGGCTGTCTTAATTATCAGTTTGTTCATAACCATTTCCCTGTAACCAGGGCATGAGGACGGAATACCCTCCCCTATTCAACATTTAATTACAGCCCCAAACTGCCCTACGAGGACTTTAAACATGCTCTTCATTGATAAGATCCATATTTTCTCTGTTCCTTCAAAAATTTGTGGAGGGCAGTTCCACAGTCATCTTCAACACTGCAGTCTCTCTCTCAAATTTCCATCCATCACGATGTGAATCCACAAGGTGACTATCAGCAGGATATTTCATCTTAAGGTTAGCAGCTTAACTCTACTGCTGTCTTCACCTGCTAACCATGCTTAAGAGAGTGGATATTGAGAGTGGAGAGTGGCAACTGGGACACTTAAATTAGAAGGTCAAGTTTAAGGCTATTATTCCAGTTTCCTGGTGATATGGTTTCATTTCACATGTGGGCAGATTCTTTATTGACCTAACAATACAATTGGGGCAAGAAAGGTTGATGGCAAATTTTCATGAACTACCAATCTCAACACGTAATGATGATTTGCAATGATACGCAATCCTCCAATAAGTTCAAAGTAAATGTATTAATGGATTTTTTTGGCTTCTTACTCATGGAATGACTGGAAACTTTAAGAAATGTACCCATTTCATGTACCACAAGAGTAATTCTCATTGAATAGTTATACAATTAGGCTATATAAAAGCAAATGGCGCTTAAGAGAACCAATTGCATTGACGTGTTTGCCTCCAATTTACTGAGTGAAGTGTTCTATGGCACTTTGTAGCACACTTAAATGTATGAATGACAGAAGGGTCAGTGCTTAACTTTTTTTAAGGAAGTGGCCTCGTGTATTGAGTATTAGATAATTATACTTCATGCATACATTAACTACCCTATCAATGAAACAAACTCTAGAACCCAACTAGATTTCTTACATTACGTCCAGCCATGTACTTTTACAAACTGTAGACAGGTTTTACAGCCCTATGTCATCTCAAACTTTTCTAACCCCTGATACCTGTTCAAAATCTTCATTGATGTAACAGCTGCTACTCAAAGAAGACCAAACTTTTTTTTCCCCAAAGAAAGACTTAAATGCATATTATGTCCTTCAGAATTGCAGGTCATGCTAATGTCCATTTTGGCCAATGTAGTCAAATTGCAATGTAGAAGATGCATGGTCAGTTCTTGACGAGGCAATCTATTTCAATGACGATTGCCGAGGGTTACGTATTGACAATAACAAGCCGGACAATCTAGCTGTTCCTAAACAACTTTATTAGTTTATTTTACGTCAGTCTGAGGGGGCACATGGGGCTTTAGTTTAACATCTCATCTGAGTGACAGCACCTTCAACTGAGTCGCACTCCCTTGGGACCACTATTACAAGTCCGCCTTGAACTCAACAACCTGATTCAGAGATCAGAATGCTACCTCCAAGACATGGTGGCACACGCCTATATTGCAATTTTCCCAGGCAAGGTAACAGCTGCAGTTTGTAATTACATATTGATTAATTTCAATTAAGTTTTCAAGGATTTATTTTTGAAAAGCCTGAAGCTTACTGTGTTATTAATAAGGGCAAGAAATGTATTTAAAGGTAAGAAATAACACTTAACGCAACTTACTGACCACTTGGATAAATGTCTTTAAATGCTTTATCAAGGGCGATATTCTAAGCATATTTCACAGCTCTTTTTTTATGTCACGGCAACAAAACACTTTACCTTGGGATTCAGAAGGAGTTGTTGTTCGTCGTAATGGAGCAGCGCTCTGCTGTTTGATTGGGAATTGTTGACGAAGATCTGGAGACAAGGATAGAGCGACGTCCCTTTGCAATCTGCCCCACATGTAAAAGTGCACTCAGACATCTCCCCGATCTGCCGCAACGACACAACGGTGCAGTTTGCAGCCTTGCACTGCATATTGTTTAGCGTGGGGTTTAACCAGCAAAATCCAAGGATGAACAAGGAAATGATTCCCGCGACGATGAGAAAGAACCCGAGTCTTATGCTCTTATCCTCCGCTTCAGAATACTCGTAAGCGACTCTGACCTTCGCCATGAGGATACCCACTCGGTGTGAGGAATTAAAAGATGCTTCTCAGTGCATCCAAGCACGGGCCTTTACTGTCCCAAACTTCTGACAGTTATACAATTCAGCTTCGGCGGCAGGCGGGTGAAAGTACTAAATAACTAACTTGTTCTGCGAGCTGAATTGCCTTGTTTTAACTGTAAACTGCAGCCCAAACGCACGGCTTGCATTCGCGGTGACCCAGAGCGGCTGAAAGCCCGGCAGCTACATCTGGATTAGGTAAGCCTCTTATATAGAAATAGAACACGGCTCCAAGAGGCTGCTGTTTACGAACTGGTCTGGTAAGTCCCATATCTGCACCCGTCACTCACCCAGATTGGGCTGGCAGGCGGGGGGAGTGTCTGTCTAATATTTTGTTTCCCCTTAGGAAGAGCTAGGTGGTATTTATGGATTCGCGCTCGGTTAGCAGAGTGACACCACAAAACAACGTAATTTATCGACTGAACTTAAATGCATTGCTGCGGCGAAGAGTTCTTAAGATGGTTATAGGCGCAATTTACAGTTCAAAATCCCACAATTCTTCTTTGAAGCTGGATTCTGTCACTTGAACAATTCAGGGAATTCCATCTCCCCACGGGCTCCAGCTTGGGCGAGTGATTTTCCAACAATACCAGGTACCTCAACAAAACCACATTTTAACATCCATTGATTCCACCCGAATTCAAGTCCCACTGTCCACTACGTTGAAACACTCGGTTCATTAAATACCAAAGGAAGGCATCAAATTTACATATTATTTCATTCGAATCACTTTACCAAGAAGTAATTGGACAATATAATGTTAATGATGCATTCATCTGTATATTTTAAAAATAAAAATAAGGATCATGCTTAGTTTTAAACAAGTGTGCCAAATTTCCTGAACGAAAGAGAAGTCGTCACTCCAAAAAGTGAGGCTGGAGCAGGGCGATTTGCAAAGTATTTACCGCCACGGGGAATTTCTGAAAAAAATAAAACTGTAGGTGCTGGAAATCTGAAATGAAGACAGGAAATGCTGGAAATACTCGGGTCAGGCAGCATGTGTGGAAAGAGAAGCAGTTAGCGTTTTAGGTCCGGGACCCTTCCCGAGAACCGTTATAACCAAGGGCTCCGGACCTAACCGTTAACTATTTCTCTTTCCACAGATGCTGCCTAACGGGAATTTTCTGGTCATGTCTGACTGTCTTTCGCCCTCTTACGAGAGCACACCGAAGTCGCGGCAGTAACTGTATCATTTTTTTTGAATGGGAGATTATTGTGGAGCCAGAGAGCGCCGAGAAGCGACCAATGCCAGATCCACTGTGCCGGATAGTGTTAACCTGCAGCTACCATCTTTCCAATAACGCGAGCCCGTCCCATATAAATCGTTGCCAAAGAACGAGGCTCGCTCGTTTACTATTCACAAGTCCCAAAATACAGAATTCCCTGAATTGTTCAAATGACAGCTTAATCTAGCTGCAAAGAAGAATTGTGGGACTTCAAACTGTAAATTGCGCCTATAACCATTTTAAGAACTCATCGCCTCATCAATTAAGTTCAGTCAATCAATCTTAGCCTTCCAATACGTTGTTTTGCAAGTTTTAAATGTTGCCAGGTCAGAGTGCTTTGCCCTAAATGATTCAATTACATCGTTACATTTAGTCACTTAAATAAATGAACTGTGGAAAACTTTCTTTAAAAAAGTTTCCAAAGCAGAGAGGGAAGTGCGTTTAAGAATTGAAAATACTCAGCAGACCCGGCAGCGTCTGTGGAGAAACAGAGTTAGCGTTTGGAGTCAGTGCAACTTTCGTCAGGTCCTTCTGAGCTGATCACGGAGCTGAAACATCAACTCGGGAGGTGCTGTCGGAGCTGCCGAGTATTTCCAGCATTGTTTTAATTTCAGGTGTCCGGCAGCTGTAGAATTGTACTGGAGTGAGATGTGTTGACGAAAGAATCTCCGGGTTCACTGCAGAGGATCCCATCAGTTTGTCCGGTCCCTACTGGTTCAATTCACCGCGATCACGCCGATTCCAGGGAAGCTATACATCTGAGTTTATGCCAAATAAGTTTGCGCAGAAACTCTAGCCCCGAGTCGTGGCATTTCGCCACAGTGGCAACATTTAATCGCCCGTGGGCTCTAACGCAAAACGGTGCAGTGCGAACTTCCAATCAGCGGACAACATACATTTAGAAAACTCAAGGCAGCTGTTCTGTTGCGCTAATCAGCGAGCAAAATCTTAATGGGCCGTGGGTCCTGTTGTGCTTGACGACTGTACTTCACGAATCCGAGTTATTCCCGGAACCACAGACCCATAATACTCCGGCCCTTGTTTATGCATACAATGAATTCTAATAAGTGACATTTATTTCATATTTTCTAAATTACCAGACTCCTTCATATTTCCTGTGAGGTAATTGTGTAAAACACATCAATCGGTTTAAACTGAATTTGCCATAGAACAGCAGATGCACGGAGACAGTCAGAACTAAACTGTGATGTATTTAGGCCACGGTTTAATTTCCCGTTATGGGACATAACAGGACTGGGGGGGGGGGGGGGGGGGGGGTCAGGGCAGCTTGGTACAACTGAAGCTGGGACCATGGCAACAGACGTGAACCTGCACCACCAGCAATGAACCATTCCCCCCCCCTCACACACACACCCCACACCTGAGCGTTGCCCCCCCCCCGATCAATGGTGATATCAAGTGAATACTTGCATTCATTGCATAACCTTTAACATATTAAGCTGCCCCGGGTAGCTCAACAGAAGAAATTATTAACAAGTTTTGAGGTTTCCCCATAGAAATCCAAACCTTGGCCAAAGAGGTAAATGTTAAGGGAAGCCTGAAAATGAGATGAGAGGATTCCGAAGTTTGGGGCCTTCTGCAGCCGAAGACATTACTGCCGACGGTGGAGATTCAGACCAGGGATACGCAAGATACGCACTGAGATCTGGGAGGTTGAAAGTGGCCGTCTCAATGTCTGTGCCGGCGCAACAACATCATCATTTCATGCTTTGGAGATTGATCAGAGCATTTCTAACAACCCTTCACATTGCGAGCTGGGAGCAAGGGATGCGCTATTTTCTGACGCTTCCGTTCATTTGGCTTATTCACATTTAACCAGAGTGGATGAAAGGAATAATACAAGACCCGCGCATCAATCATGGTCTCACACATTGCCAAGGAAACGGGGTCAGGATACAAGCGGGAGGGATTGTTCCATCAGCTCTCTCACCTTCCTTTGAGGATAGCGTCCTGTTAAGACTGGTGAGATACAAGCTTAATTTAAACATTTCCCAATCTTCAGTTCATGTTGTAATTAATGTAATGAAATCCCCTGCTACTCCACTGAAATAGGGCGAAGACTTGGCTATGTACATTCTTAGTCACGCGTTTTGTAATAGGAGCCTAAGCCAAGTATATGATAGACGGGGGCAGAGTAAGAAAGAAGGTAAGACGGGGGCAGAGTAAGTAAGACTCAGCTGATGAGTCGTCGACTCCGATTTTGAGTGCTGTAAAATTTTTAAAAAGTTTTTGTAAACCCATCCCGAAGTACAAGCGGAATATGTTAAAACACATTTAAAGTGTCATTACTGAACAATATAGCACAAACACGTTAAAATAAATCCAGATTTGTTTAGACTCCGGTGGCGAATGTTGACACGTTAAAACGTCAACGTATTTGGTTGGGTCTACAGCCGCAAACAGTGGTTTTAGAAAACAGTCAAAATATTACGGCATTGGTTTAATTACATCATTGACTACTTTAAACAATCACTATCTCTTAAGGGGAGTATTGCCCCACTGGAAGAGTTGGCTTATACTTAGAGTGGATGGTCGGTCCACCGTCTCGGGAGTTTGCCGAAACTGAACCAGGTGCCATTCTTCTTTGAAATCTGCTCACCACGTTTCTTTATGTAACAGATCCTGTTGTCTGGTGCGGCGACTCAACACCACTCTATCACAGGCAACTAGGAATGGGCGAGGATTGTTGGCTTTACCAGTGGAACTTGCGTCCCCATAAATAAAACTTCCAACTGTATATTCTAAAGTACAAGAATGTTAGATAGGTCCAATACCGATAACAATGTCCATCTGTGTCCACTTAACAATAACATAACGGAGCAGAGCCAGGACTTCAAATTTACCTAGGAAGCCCTGGGTGGGTTGAAAACCTTGAAAGGGAAGGCCTCGTAAAAGAGCAACAGGTACGTTCGCGACGCCACTGTTTAAGTTTACTGTTACATTGAAGAAACAGAAATATGAACCCAAGAAAACACATTTGGAGGTGAGATATGTATTGTTAGGAAGATAGCTGTGCTTCCATTTTCATCAGACTGCCAACATGACTCAGGCCGTTAAGTCAAAAAAAGTACCTGATCCATACAGGCAAAGAATTACTCACGGCCAATCCTACCCGTGTCAACTGGTGAGCCTGCACGTACAACAGTTGGTTTTATCATCCCAGCCAGCAACTAATTGAGGCATATGCTCCTGATCACCAGTCAACAACGCCTGGTTCGACAACCTTGCAAAACGTATCACATGAGCAGACTGGTCAATCGGGCGATGTGCCAGACGTTCACTACTGAGCTAAACGGTCCATCATCAAAAATATAGTAGCCCAAACTGGAACTACAGAAAGTCAGAAGGTCTAGAGAAACAAAGGACTGCAGATGCTGGAATCTAGATGAAAAACACGATGATGCTGGAGGAACTCATCAGGCCAGGCAGCATCCGTGGAGAAAAGCAAACGGTTAACGTTCCTGACCCGAAACGTTGACCGCCTGCTTTTCTCCACAGATGCTGCCTGGCCTGATGAGTTCCTCCAGCATCATCGCGTTTTTCATCAAAGTCAGGAGGTCGCTGGGTTCACATAGTCTTTAATAATTTGTAAGGGAATCTCACCTTCTTTGTATTGTCTCTGGGCTTCTCGGCTTCTAAGACATTTCTCCTTGAAAGATGCTTTGTTCCGTACGCCAACGGTGCTTTAGTAATTGTTTTCTATTTCCCAAAGCGAGCAAAGATCGAGGGCCGATGCTCTTTAAAATTTAGATGAATGACGTGATCTCATTGAAATGTACAGAATTTTTACTGGGGTTTCCAAGTTGGTGTTTCCCCTGGTTTTGCGTGTTGGGAGGGATGTGAGGGTGGGGAAGAGTTCGAGAACCAGGGGTCACCGTCTCAAAATAAGCAGTTGGCTAATCAGGACATGCAAGAGAACGCAAATGAACCTTTGTATTTGTCCAACAAAGGCCTAAAGGTTCAGTCCTTGAACATGTCAAAGAGATCAATAGATTTCTAGATATTACGGAATCAAGCGAGAGAAGGCGTACAGGAAAGTGGCACTGAGGTGAAAGATCTACCATGAACTTGCGGAAGGGCAGAGTAGAAAGGCAGGAACTAAATGGTCTGCAGCTTTTATTTTTCTTATGTTCAACAGTTTCACTGTAAATTGATAACCCCTTATCAATTCCCAGTTGGAAAAATAATACGAGTCACGAATGGAATTGACAACTGGAAATGATCCTCTGGCCACACACTGATGTCTTTTCTTCCTCCTGCATCACAGCCCCAAACTATTGGATTTCATTTGAAACCATACTTTCAATTTCTGACCTCAGGACAAGGAAACTGTGTCTGTACTCACAACAATGTTCGTTTCCATTTTTATGTACAAAATCTTTAAAATGATGTAACCTTTGATTTTTAGTTGGTATGGGAATCTGGGTGACCTAGATTTATTTTCAGTACACATCAAGCCAGAGACTAAATGATCAAACAGAACTAAATATAGATCATGCCATCTATGAGTGAAGTGGGGCTTTGAATTTAAAAAATAATTAGTCATGGATTTCTTGAATGAAAATATGAGAGAGAAACCACTTCACAGGGCAAAAGGTTCTAGGTTTCTGTTCGTTATTTACAGTTTGGACAGGATTCAGACGGGGCAGGAGGGCAATGCCTACGAATGGCTTCAGCACACCAGGGTTGGTGGGAGAACAAAGAGGTCGTAATCCAGTGACCATTTCTGCAAAAAGGAATCTGGAAAAGGTAAGCCAAGAGTTGAGCTTGTCTTGATGCTCTCTACAAACAAGTAGCTTTATTTTATTGTTTGGAAGACACTGGAGGGACACCAGCATCCACAAACGTGACAATCAAAATGTTAAAGGGAGACCTAGAGCTTACAGCTATTGAGTAATATTTGTTACAGCACTTTCCAGAGAATGCCAACAATATCACTGCAGTGATACAAAACTAACTACAAAACATAAACAATATACAGTCAGACTTTTCGGTATCAATATTACACTGCCAACAAAAATTAGGAGTTTAAAATATTATAAAATCACCTATTTTAATTTAAACGTGGCAGAGCTCAATTTCAATGACTCCAAAGTCTCTAACAGCCACGTAGGACTCATGGTTCAACATAAACTCAGGAGTACCTCCTTGCATGAGATAGATCTTTCCATCCTATATTCTCAAGCAAAACTGCCACAGTTAGTGCCAAATTAGGGATAATTTGAGCATTCTGCCAAAAAAACGAAGATTTGTTCTTGACGTCATCAATCTTTACAACCAGAGCCATTAATCTTGATGTGTTGAAGTAGGTTTAATTTGGGTCTAACTCATTGCACTTGAGTACTTTCGACATTGTCTTGATTTTGCATGTCTGATTAAGACCTTAGCATGCCTACAAATTACCAACATGATTGCACAGTCTGAAAAACTTGCTCTGATGTAGTTAAAGATTAAACAGAATTACCATCTTTTGGAGTAGATTATAAATAGAGGCCTCATTCCATCATTTCCCGTGGATATAATCACATGGTGTCATTTATAAAAGAGCAGAGTTCTCCCGCGGTATCCCTACCAATATTCATTCCTCTAGCCAACGCCACAGGTTAGCTAGTCAGTAATACCTGGCTGCTTTGAGGACTATGTTCTGCATAAATTGGTTGCTGTATTGTTTCCTATTTAACAACAATGTTACTTTGTTCAAAAATACTATTTTGCTGTAAAGTGCTTTGGGATTTCGCGAGGTAATGAAAGATCCCATATAATTGCACATCCTTCCTTACCTAAAATACCATACTAAATGTGGTAAATAGTTAATGAAGGTCATACTTCACCTTTTACTATGAGAACTGTATCTAAAGATGGTATCGTTGGTGAAAGTACCACTTATTCCAGTCCTTTACTGAGAAAAAAACATTAATGGTTTGCAATTTAATTAATTTCAGTCTGACTTACCTTCAATGTGGTTATGCCTGCAATGTTCAAACAGCAGCATAAAGCTGACTGCTGGGGATGGGGGAATGGTAGATTTTTCAACCAGTTTCCATTCTGATCTGGAAAAGCAACATGCAGTGCTGTTGAAAGACTAAACAGAGTAAAATAAAACTGATTGCTAATCGCCACGATAATGTGAATGATGCAGTAAGCCTGATCACTTCTAGAATGACAAGTTGAGTGTTATTAAATATTGCCAAAAATGGGATCTTTATCAGAGGTTTTAGAAACTTAGTAACAGAATTTCAAGCTTGTGGAATTTAGAACTTTGGCTAACATAATAATTTGAGATGCTTCTGTTTTTAAAGGAATTAATTAACTATTTGGGCAAAGAAATGGCAAACCTCTCTTCAGAAGTAAGCATTCTTGTAGTATATGTCAATCCTCATGAAAATGACAGTAAGGATAGTGAAGGGATTTGTTATGGTCCAGCATGATCCATTGCTAATCAATTGTTTTGGCAGTAGCAAAGTTGTATTTACCAAGGGATCTCTGGAGACTGAATAAGCTCTGCTTAAGCTTTACATTCTGTTTTATCATTGCCATGCTTTATAGAAGTAAGAATGGCGTTTCTTGAAAGTCTGACCGACTAAATTCAATGCTGTATATGATGCACAATGATTTAAAGCTTAAGATATTACACACACTTAGCAATGACTTTGCAAATATCCTTGTTATTTATTCATTAAATAAATTCTCTATGTTACTCAGTTGGCACTACTTAACACTAAGTAGGAAGGCCAGTTCTTTTTAGGAGTCAAACAGTTCCCAATAAGACATTACAATCACTTGTGAAAATCTTAATCTTTATGATTATTGGATAGCTAAATCATCCAAGTCTAATTAGAGTTTTTTAAAAAATGGTAGATGCTGGAAATCATAAGCAAAGACAAAATTCTAGAAACACTCAGCAAGTAAGGCAGCACCCATTGAAAGAGAAACAGAGTTAACATTTATCTTTCCATAGATGCTGCCAACTTGCTGAGTGTTTCTAGAATTTTGTCTTTGCTTATGATTTCCAGCATCTACCATTTTTGTTTTGTTTTATTTTAGTATAATAAGTAGTATCCAAAATTCTTCAAGTAGTCCAGGGGGGGAAAAAAGCACTGGTTGTCAACATATTAAATTAATTGCAATTGCATGATTCTAATACAGCACTGTTTTAGCTACAGAATTTTTCTTTTACTCCCTGGCAAAAAATTGTTTTGAAATTAGGTAGAATTGATCCTTTTTTTTTAAATGGTCTCAAACTTAAATCCAGTATTTATATGTAATCAAGAGCATAAATAATTAGTTTTCACTTTAGGTAGATATATTTAACCTATCTAACATTATGCAAAAATATCACTTGAAGTTTACACCTTTATTGATTCCAGATTTGACAAAATCCTTGCATCTTACAGGAAGAAAAACAGAAGAGCTGGAAGAAACCACACTAAATGCTTAATACACATTACTGTGTACATACATATCCACAGGAATTCTTTTGAATAAAATGGGAAGAGTGCAGCTTGTGCATGAGGGTAAAGATATTTGGAAATATTGTATTAGTGACCATTTTTCCTGCTTGAACAAAAAATATGAAAATATTATAATCACATTTTTAATGCAGAAAATGTTTGAGAGAAAAAATTTGTTGTGAATGTTAGTAATTTCAAATACTTATATCCTGAACATTGCATAATTCCAGATAACCATACAAATATGGCAGTCTAAATGTAAGCTGCAGTCTAACTAGTATATGAAAGTTTGAGAGGACCATATTTTACTGGCTAGTTAACAGCATAAAATCAATGTGTGTAATGTGCTGGATATGTTGACGTAAAGTATGAGATTTAATGCTGATCAGTTAATAAGTAGGGAATAAATGCAAAACAAACCAAGATTGTTTGTAATTTCTGAGCGATGGATTTAAACACATACAGTTAATGTTTGATTCCTGTGGGGAGACAATAGAATCAGAGTTGTGGGTTGTACAACACAGAAATGGGTCCTTTGGCCCATTACATCCATGCTAACATTTTTGCCCAAATACACTAAAAATGGCAAACCTGTTTTAATTCTTATTGAACTATAATAACTTGATAGGATATGCACAACATAATGCACAAAGTTATCCCTATGGTAGATAGGGGATAGGTATCAATCCTGATCCTTCAGGATGTGGTTACCTCATTATAACTATGTTTTTTGCAGAATAGGCACATTTAATAAGCATTTATTTACTGATTATGCACGAAAGATTAACTATATTTTTGAGCTAATACAAAAGGTTATTTGTGTGGAGTGATTGCCTGTTCTTCCCAACTTAATTAAGAACTAATGAGCACCATTGCATAAATTTATAAATAACACACGGATAGAAGAATTCAGAATAAAATCAAAACTTACCTGCAGTAATCTAGTCAACATAATGTTTGAGAACAAGCTTCACATGGATGTTCCAACAAATACTCCAAAACTTTTCACTGTATTGAACACTACAAATTTAAAAATACAGTTTGAAAATTCAAATTAAAGGCAACACTGCAATTAGGACAGCTTTTCTACTTTATTACAAAGAGAAGAAGCTTTAATGTGGTCAGAAAATACAAGATTGATTTTTTTTAATTATTTTTTTCCTATGAAATGCTGCTGTTCAACCAGCCATTGTGAATTGTCTCAGTTCACTTCCTGAAGTCCCATCATGTTCAATTGGGTATGGATGTCCTTGGCTGCTGAAAATCTGGCCCTTAAGTGCACAGGGCGACACAGCGGTCCCCTGCTCAGCAGTTCCCGAAATGTCCTGTTTTCATGTATTGCATCCATGCACACCTCCGAAAAATGAGGTACAGCAGGGCAAATATTTTCCAAAATAGATGTCATATATATAATATATACACATTCGTACATACATATCTTTATTCATGTGATGTCCAAAAATTAAAAAAATGTACACTTTTATTACAAAATTGTAACAAAGACTGGACAGTGTTTTGCTCATTCTGGAAAGATGAAGCCCAGTGATACACAACCGTGGAAAATGTCCAGAGGTCGTGGCAATAACGTTCACTTAGACAGTCAAATGTTCTTGCATTTAACTTGACAGAAATGCCATTCAAAAACATTAGGGGAAAGTAAAATGAACAAATCAAACGCAGGCTGCTTATCTTTCCAAATGAAATACAAGAGGATCTTCACATAAAAATGCACTACACATTTTTTTATTACCAGTTATGCTACAATGAACAATGCAAACTTTTTAAATTTTTACACTTTGGAAATTTAGCAATGAAAGTATTGTCGGTCCACTTGCCCCTTAGCAGAACAGTCTGCTGATAGGCTGAAAAATTATTTTTTGTGTCGTTTTTTTTAAACATACCCTGCTCAAAATAATTAAAAAAAACAAAAAAAATACAAATTCAGTTGTGTTGGGCAGCACATAATTACTAAGGCAGGACTTCAAAATGTCGATCCATCCACATGAGCCAATTGCCAGATCCTCAAAGAATAAAAACCAGGATGCCTGAGCCACTTCGGTTTCTGCAGTTTGAGTATTGTGCTGAGACAGCCATACCCCATGAACAGTTAAGTCTTTAGAAGGCTTGCTGAGCAGGGTTGTAGTTCAAAGATGATGGCAGATGAGGTCTTTCCTCTAGTTTATCATACTCCAGGTGGAACTCCTGAAATCCCAAAAAGAACAAGTCAGTTATACAACAACAAACTTTCACCTGAAAGCAACACAAGACACTTGGTGACATCTATGGGTGTAGATGGTGTATCTTCATAGATTAAACAGCACATAACTTGTATTTTACAATTGTTTTTAAGGAAAGATGCTTCCCAAAGTTCTTCAGAAAATGTCGACAAAGGGGGAAGATATTACCTTACAAAATGAATATATGTCTAAAGCACTTCAATGCCTCCAAAGTGCTATGAAATGTCTTTTAGCTGTGAAAGGCATCTTATAGAAATAAGTCTGTGAGTGATAGATGAGCACCAGATCAAATATATGTTATGGAAGCTCTTAAAGATGAAGAGGTAGAGAGGTTCAAGAAAAGAGTTCCAAAGAGTAGAGTTGAGTTAGCATAGGTCTCTCTTAGGAAGAAAGAAAAACAGGAGCATACATCTTGGGAGGGCTTACACAAATGAAAGAGATGGCAGAGATTAGGGCAAAGTCAGAAATGTATTTACATACTAAGAATTTGAATTTGATATGATGAGAGAGAGCAATAGTGCTACAGAAAAACTGCAGTTTTTCACTGGTGGATGAGGCTATCAGCACTGTGTTAAAAATTGTACCTCACAAAGGCATCCAAGGGCTTCAGTGATGTGGTAACATATGCAAAACACAAAGGTAGGAAATATTATTGATCATAGCTTTTGTTGGGCAGGATGTCCATTTTAAACAGAGAAGAACAGGATGGTGTTACAACTGGTCTGGATCAGTTTAAGGGAATGGCTCTGGAGGAAAATGGAATAAATAGTAAAGGAGCAAGAGCTGTGGATAAAAATTGAAGACACTTGTACAGACTCCCCAGTCTTGAGTTGCGGGAAAGTTGTTGTTGGACAAGCAGTCTGAGAGTAGTAAAGTAGTCAAGGTGTTAAGAAAAGATGGTGGTGGGTTAGAACTCACGATCAGCATAGATGAAGGATCATGGCTCAGTGAACACACTCTAAAGTTGTGGACTGAAGCCAGAGCCTCCAACAGATTATCTTCATTGAAAAACTGGGAAGTGGCATTTTTTCAGGAAAGATGCTAAATTAGTCTCCCTTCTCAAAAGGATGATGAACCACCAGAAGTTTATTCTTGGCAACCAAAATTATTTTTGCTGGCTTATCACCAAATTGCTCTTTAAGGAGTCATTTAAAAATAGCTGCCACATTTATCTGCATTGTACAATGACTACATTTCAAAGGCACTTCATTGGCTGTGAAATCTCTTACACTCCAGTGTGGTGAAAGCCACAATATAAACGCAAGTTATGTAAGAGCTTACTTTTGTGCAAGTGTTCACTGAGATGCAGCATGTATATAAAAAGGAAGGCATATTAGATAGGGGGCTCTGAATGTGTGGGATGGAGAGAAAAGAAACCATTGGGACAGAAAGGAATGCAGCAAACAAGAATAGTTTCATGGTACTGCATTATAGGGGAGCTTTAGAGGAAGATGCCATGGTCCACCACATTTAAGAGGAAAAATAATGTAGCAATTAGCGAGGGTATTGTTCACAGTATTTTAACGTTTAAGAAAATGACTTGCATTCATATAGTGCCTATACATCTCAAACACATGACATGTTAAGTACCTGAAACGTAATGACTTATGTCTGAAAACACACGATATACTATGCCACAAACCTGCTGCAATTAAATTGGCAGCTCGTTTGCCATCATTGATGGTATTCTCTAATAAATATATAAGAGAACACCAAAAGTTCTATCTTAACAAGTAGGTATTATCCTAGATGGAGTAAAAATATAAGCATTGGCATTTTAAAAGAAAAATGAAGCATCCTACTATGTGGAAAAAAAATCTTTGAAAACAAAGTTATATGATACTAAAGTATGTTTTGAACTTTTTTTTAGGGAGACCATAAGGAATGATGTTTCAAAACATAGCCAAAACACAATGAAATGGAATAGCGCTCAGTAATTATAGAGGTGGATTGATATTATCACATAATGCTTTGAAGAAACAATCTGACTAACTTCAAGAATGGTTTGTATGATCTCTTCAATTTGGTCACAATTCCACAAAAATATCATTAAACCACACCTTCAGTAATATCTGGTGAACCTACTTGATGGGAATCTGGAACTTCTTCAAAATCAGATCATCTAAAAGGGAAAAACTTGTGATTTCAGTAATTTTACTCTTTTGTCAACAACACACACCTTCAAAGGTCCAGCAATTGATGCACAGTGTTAGAAATTAGTTGGGCCTTTGCAAATCCTACGAAATGTCACTTTAATTGAATTATGTCAAAATGCTGCTCATTTCAAAGGTAATGGATTTAATTTATAAAAATGTAAGACTGAAGAAAGAGCATCTTTCCTAGCAGCGTTTTGTTTACTTAATTATACATTTGAAGGCATTTCAGAGTTTAATTTGCAAAAAAGAAAATAAAGTGATTTAATGCTAAAGGATACAAATTAATCCGTTCAATTTGAACCTGCACATACCTTTAAGGTATACAGAAAATTATGAATGGAAAATGCAGTTACAATAGATGTTTGTAGTTTTTTGATTGGGGTAGAAAAAGATTGTGATTTTTGATGACATTCACAAGTGACCTGCATCAGACTGCTCTACTGGTTGTTATACTAAAACTTCAATGTTGAACTAACAAGATCAAGACTTCAAAATGAAATTTTGCAATGGTCACAATTATATAATAACTGGTCTTTGAGTGAAGCATTAAGAAATTCTCATCTCAGTAAGTTTGTTTCTGAGTGGTTGGTGTTGCATTGCACTTCTTGAACTGCACAGATGCTGGATATGTGACATATCTGAATCATTAGATTGCTTTTTGTCCATTGTTAGCAGCTGCATTGAAACTTGTGAAATTTGCACTAAAGTGTTTCAGTTTCTATTGGGTGAATACAGACTGAAATCAGGCACCAGTTATAATGAATATAAGTAAATTCTGTTTTGTTGGGAGTCCTGGACTTTTAAAAATGTCTTGGGACTTTATCAGTTATTCCATCCAGCTTTTTTTTTAAAAAAAGTCGAATCTACTGGCCTTACTTAAGACTTTATTAAGTCATTTTTTTTAGTTAACATCATCTTTAGTTTCATAAATGGTGCACTGCTCTTGACAAAACTGAAGTGCAATGTTTGCTACATATCATTTAGGAGGCTTCAAAACAGGCCTTCACAAAGTCAGCATAAGTAAATATTTTTCTAATTACCTCTTCAAGCGCTGATGATGAGTTCTCTTTAGGCACCCAGGTTGATCAGCCTTTTGAATGTCAATTCAATTTATCATATCCTATATTGGCCTACTTCCTCCAATAGGCAATCAATAAATATTGCATCATTCAAGACCCCAAGGGCTTTCCTTCAGGAAACTGGATTCAGATTTAAGACCTTTAGAAAGTGCAGGATCAGAAAAGACTATGCTCTTGGCTAGTTTTGCTGACTTGCCCAGTCCTTATTAAGAAGTTTAAATATATCTAGGCTCAATTAGAAACAAAGGTGGAGCAATCAAAGAAAAAAAAAATACAACATAATTACAGTTTTAAAACATAAAAAGTCAAATAGTTAATATTAAATTAAAATTTAAGTGACTGCAAAATATTAAGCTCAAAGGAAAAGATAAAATAAACAGGGAGAGGGAATGAAACCAGAAGTTTTTTTAAATGTAGTTAACATTGTAAACATCAACATTTCAGTTAATATTAAAGAAATAAATCTACTTCTGACAACTGATTATATGTGCTGTAGAATATAAAAGGATACAGAGAAAGTGTAGGAAAATGGAATAAAACTTGAAGAATATTAAAAGGTATAATGAGCCAAATCCTTTTATGTTGTACACTGTATTCTTCTTCAGTCCAAAGTGGAAATCTTCAAAAAAAAAGCCTAGAGAACACGGAACTTGCTAGAATATCTAGCAGTTTCAAGGGTTAAAACATGAGCACACAAATCTAGGCTATTTCAGCTGTCTTTATTATAGAGAACCACAGCTCAGATTTGTTGGTCAGAAAAGAAATACACAAGATTGCATACAAAAACATTTGTTTCCAGCAAACAGATAATGCTTAATCTCCAGTAAAGAAACATCATTAGTAATTCATCTGACTCCTGTACAATAGGCCAGCAATTTCTGCATTATATAAAATCAATTAGTACATCAGCTCTTACTTTAGCAACCTTTCTCCAGTTAAGACAGTCAAAGAAATAGTATGTCCCCCTTTCATAGGTGTTGGTCTTTACTGTTGGCTCCATTCCTGGGGCCCTGGTGATCCAGACTCGCTCTTCTTTGTGGTACCTCCAGTCTCGGTTAAATCTAACATTCATAATATGATAAAAGACATTTATGAATATTAGTCACATTAAATCTATCCAATAAATAAGATTAACAAATGGCTAATTCTTTTGCAAAGAGATAAAATTTTGAATCAGAAACATCATATTTTAACATGCAAATTGTCTCTAAAAGAAATTTAGATCAAACTAAATGTGTTATACATTTAAAAGGACATACAACTCTACTGCTGCAAGTAACTGTAAGACATCTCCTCCATTCATGTAGTACAGATAGAAAAGGAGGTCTTCTCCATAGCGGGCAAGTTTTATTGCAGCAAGCTGTAAAGAAATGATTACATCAGTTTTATTTTACATTTTGAATACAAATGCCTAAAATAAACAAGTTATATTTTATACACAAATTACATAAGGCACAAGAACAGCAAAAGTACATAGATATTCATACATTCATATTCTGAAAATATCACAATTGTTAATCCTTCAAAAAATATGGTATGAACATTGAACTTTCCAATTTTAGGTAACCCAATCCCCTTATGTTCCTTTCCCACTCCCACCAGTCCACACAAGTTCTCTCTCACTTTTTCCATGCCTCCCTCTCTTGTTACCAGGACTTCGTACCTTTCCCCATCTGGTCCCATCTGCCTATCACCCAAATACCTATCCACCTGGGTTTCTTCTTTCTCGGTTCACCTTTCCTATCCCCTTTATCTGTTTCTACCTATCAGACTCTACTTCAACATTCCCTCTCCCCCACCTGCTTCACCTGCCCACCATCCCCCCCTCCCAATCTGGTTCCACCTATCACCTAACAGCCCCCATCTTGCCCCTCCTCTCACATCTATATGCCGGCTATCTTCCCTCTACACTCTCAATCCTGATGCAGGGTCTTGACCCGAAACACCAAGCATCCCTTTTCCTCCACAGGTGTTGCTGAGTTCTTCCAATGGCTTATTTATTGCGTCAGTTTTCAACATCTCCAGTTTCTTGCATTTCCTGTTAACCCTTCAACCTGGATATCATATATAATCTGCACAGCTCTGACCTCTGCCAGCAAACCAAATTTAAGTCCAAAAATGAAGTATAATCACCGTGCAAGAATATGCACATTAAAATCTTATTAAAGCGCATCCTAATTATACTTTATTAGTTCCTAAATTCATATTTTTGTCACACTTTAGTGACAGCTTTTCCCATTTATATCTATGACCACATTTCCTTCACTATACCTGTTTGCTGCTCCACCCATCTCATTCAAACTTAACTGTCAGGCTGAGGTGTTATTCAACTTTCCTGATACATAAAATACTTCCCTTCAAAGCTCCTATTAAAACAGTTTAGATCAGTTTATGCACATGAAAATTGTCTTGATCATTCTGCTACATCAGTGCCACACACTAAGTGAACCAACATTGCACCGTAAGCTTCTGGTGCTGTAACATGCATCAGCTCTGCCTCCCAGCTTTGAAGAAAATCCAGAAAATATACTACAGTCTAAACATCCTTCTTGCCAAACTACTCCATTTTCAAATTTAACAATGGAATATTTGAATATGATATTATTTATAATAAATACAGTGAGTATGTGTGTCTTTAAAAACTGAACTGAATTATGGCTATGTGCTTACAATAAATTATTCCATGCGCTCTAACCTCAGCATCGGTAGACTTGGTTTTGACTTCCTGTATGCAACACCATGGGACATGGACTAGTTATCAAAAATAAAATCTGTGAAAATGATTTTTATACTGTTCCTGCTTCAGATAATATATACAAACCATAATGCAAAGGACAAAGGATCTTTAACTATCAGTCCTGGTGGGGTTAAGCTCTCAAGGTCACAGCTCAGGGTTAACAGTAGCATATAGGTTTCATTGTCTGGACATGATAAAGCAAGACTAGGAAGGAGACTTCTACCTGGCCATATCCAGATTTTTTTGCAACTTAATAGAGAAAGCTAAAGGAATTACTAGCTACAAACAAATTTGATGTTTATCTTACAATATAAATAAGTCATTAATGGTCTACTTAAGATTATCGACAACACTGCCCCACTCCCCAACCCTAGATTCAGTCCCAAACCCTATTGCACTAAAGTGCTGAAAACAATTAAAATGTCAAATAATTGGTCACTTTACACTAATAGCAACAAACCATCTGCTAGAGGAACTCAGTGGGTTGATCAGCACCTGTGGGAGGAAAGGATTTGTCAACGTTTTGCACCCAAAACACTAACAAATTCCTTTCCTCCGACAAATGCTGTTTGACCCGCTGAGTTCCTTCAGCAAAAATTGTTCGCTGCTCTAGTATCCAGCATCTACAGTCTCTGGTCGGAGGTGATTGAAGCTGCTTTCTCACCTTGCCTTGTCCGGCTGCAAAGCTCTTCCAGTTCAGAGATTTTTCTACAATACACCCCTGAACCCTGGATCTTGACCACCGAGCAGCCAAATTGCTTGCTCCAGCCCGTCCAGCACCGGCTTGATGGCTCACTCCACAAAGGGCCACACAGCAGCAAAATCACATTGCTGTGAAAGTGCCAGCAAAGGACAGGGGTTTGCACACAGCAATGCACAGCCCAAGCGGATGTCTTTTTTAAAGTATAGAGGGGACTTACCTGTGAGTGTGTTCACGAACCAGAGGGCTGCGAAGTAGCACTTAGTGGGGTACCAGTGTATTAATGCAATTATAATTAAGTTTTTGAAAGAATACCAGAAGACAAAAGCTTCCCCATTCCTAGATCTGGTGACCTATACAGTCAAACATAAGATGGGTATTGAGAAGATAGTGAACCACTTTTTGGTCCTGACATAAAGACGCTTGACAACCCTTGCCTTGTGACAACCATGTATGGTGCATGATAAATTGTTTGTGGAAAGTACAAAAGTTGGCAACGTGGTTGACAATGAGGAGAAAAGCTTTCAGCTACAAGAAGATATAGATATAGATGATCTGGTCTGTTTGGCAGAAAAATGGCAATTGGAATTTGATCAAGAGGAGTGTGGATAATGTACTTGGGGAGGTGTCGCAAGGCATGGGGGTTAAAATAAATGGGAGGATACCAGGTGGTGTAGAAGAACATAAGGACCTTGGAATTTATGTACACAGATCATTAAAGGTCTTCTCAAGGTTTAACTACAAGAATGCTAAACTCATCCAAGATCAGATGTTGGACAACAAGTTTGACAGCACACGCACAGGAGCTAAAACAACTGATGGAAATGTTTATGGCATTCAGTGATCTAAACTCTTTGGAGAATGTTGCCATTCAGATAGAAGAAGGAAAAGGAAGAATCAAGGCTAGATAATTGCCTGGGCTGAAAACTGTTGCTGTTAGTGCCTTGGCACTAATTTAACAATAATCCCATGGTTACTACTTCTGAATCATGCCAGTTTCTTTTGTCCATCACTACCATTTTCTTAAATCATACCCTTCAGTCTCCTCTACCCTCTGGCTGCACTCACAGGATATACCAAAGTAATTTGCAATACTTGGGTCTACAGCAGCCTCCACTCTCACGACACCCGCAAATCTCATTAACTTCTACAACTAAGAACAAGAGAACCAGTATCAGAACAGCAGAATCTCAAAATTTCCTTTCTACTATCTTGATTTGCAAATGTAATCATCATCCCTTCATTGTCACTAAATCAACAACTTGCAGTTTGTTAACTTATCACATTCTCAGCACTCTAGCACCACCACTATAGAGAGTTAAGAACATAGAACACTACAGCACAGTACAGGCCCTTCAGTCCGCAATGTTGTGCCGACATTTTATCCTGCTCTAAGATCTATCTAACCCTTCCCTCCCACATAGCCCCCTATTTTTCTATCATTCATGTGTCTATCTAAGAGTCTCTTAAATGTCCCAAATGTATCTGTCCCCACAACCTCTGCCGGCAGTGCATCATGAAGGCCAACACTCCATATGCCTTCTTAACAACCCTATTGACCTGCAGTGCAACCTTGAGTGATCTATGGATGTGGACCCCAAGATCCCTCTGTCCCTCCACACTGCTAAGAGTCCTTCCATTAACCTTGTATTCTGCCTTCGAATTCGATCTCCTGAAGTGTATCACTTCACACTTATCCGGGTTGAACTCCATCTGCCACTTCTCAGCCCAGCTCTGCATTCTATCAATATCCTGTTGTAATCTACAGCAACCTTCTACACTATCCACAACACCACCAACCTTTGTATCATCAGCAAACTTACTAACCCACCCTTCAACATCCTCATCCAAATCATTTATAAAAATCACAAAGGGCAGGGGTCCCAGAACAGATCCCTGTGAAACACCATTGGTTACCAACCTCCAGGCAGAATACGCTCCATCTACCTCCAACCTCTGTCTTCTATGGGTGAGCCAATTCTGAATCCACACAGCCAAGTTTCCCTGGATCCCATACCTCCTGAATTTCTGAATAAGCCTTCCATGAGGAACTTTATCAAACACCTTACTAAAATCCACGTACACCACATCCACTGCTCTACCTTCATCAATGTGTTTTGTCACATCCTCAAAGAATTCAGTCAGGCTTGTGAGGCACGATCTGCCCCTCACAAAGCCATGCTGACTGTCCCTCATTAGCCTATGCTTCTCTAAATGCCCATAGTTCCTCAAGAAAACTAAGGATGGGCAATAAATGAATTTTCCAGCCTTTCCTCAACCCTGACAGCACACAGACAAAACTACAACAGTTCCACTTTTCCAGATACCCAACCATGCTCTTTAACATACCAAATGTGCTACATAGATCCAAATTCCACGTGGTCCCTTGCCACGAAGATAATGTTTCTTCTTGTTAATGGGCTGGAAGATACTAACCTACTATTATCCTCACCCAACATTTATCCATTTGTGCTTCCAAAATTGTGTTGGAGCATTACAATAGTTTCCTATTCCCAGGCCAGGGCAACGTAATCAATTTTAGTTCCTACTCCTTCTATCTCCATCGAAGTTAGCTAATGCATCAAAGACTGGAGCTTGAAGAAAACAAATGCTTGCACAATCCAACTGCACATTGGGCAGCCCCTTAACCAACTGAGCTACTGAAGAGCAAACAACAATAATATTCATTTACCATGAGAGTTTTCCCACAAATAAATTCTTCAAATGAATCTAATGATACATACTTAACATTTAAGCAGCAGCTTTATCACTTCAGCTTTCCGAGATGACAAAAACTACATTATCCACATTTTTTAAGGTGGCTTTTTCTACTACTTAACAACTACACTCACCTTGTCCCTAATGTGTATGTTTGTTAGATACTCCGATGGAACATGAAAATCTGTGAAAGAAGATGATTGGTGCTCAGTTATTTAAAAGCAGAGTAGACTTTTGAAGGAATTAACAGATTAGAGATCCACTGTGTTTTGAGTGAAAAGTAGTTATTCTCACCAATATCCTGAGGTCGGCAGGGTGCTGATGCCCAGGGAGATGCAAATTTGGGATAAAGATTTCTGTAAAATACTGACAATTAATCATACAGATTCTTGATCTAACAAAATAGCCAGATGCTGAGTTACTAAATGTGACTCTGTGTAACCACGTTACAGAAATATACATTAACATTTCTTTAGAAAGCAATACATTGTAATTGAAAAATGCATCAACATTCCATTTTCTATTTTTAAAGAGGGAGCTCTTCTTTCTAGCTGCTAAACATCGTCTAATAGCAAAACAAATCCTAACCGTATCTATAAACATATATAATATTAACACTTAAAATAATTTCCCACATAAGCATGGCTAAGTCAGTTACAAAGAATACATAGACCAGAAATAGTATTGCTTCTATTTCTGATTTTAGCAAAAATGCAAAAAATTATAATAAAGTTAGAGGGCACTTTCCAGTCAAAAATAACTAAGTGAAATCTTTAATCAACCTTTGCTCCAGATGCCAGTATCTGCAGTTTCTTCTGCCTCTATTCAAAGAGTTATAAGGTGCAAAGGTTCAGAAGAACTTTCAGTTGCAAGAAAGAGACCCAAGTAGTTTAAGCTTTTATATCTGAATTTGTAGTTTGCTCCAGGGCACTGGTTACTATGTAGAATACTTCAAACTTATTGTTAGAAACAGAAAATCCTGAAACTGAAATTTTGTAAATGTCAATGATAGTATACAGACTTAACAGTATTAATAGCAATTGCAAAAAATCATATCCTGAAGTGTTCTTTTGGGCTTTTTTATTCTATTAACTCCGTTCCCCAAACCCACACAACCAGCATCAATTTACTGACTGAAATGCAACCTGAAATATTATAAGGTTCTTGCAATTGATTAGCTGAATTGACACCTGGCACTTCTAACTTGTTACTGTAACTTTAAACAGAAATGCGGCTGAGGGAAAATAGCCCAGGGATCCTTTCCACATTAAGTAGCTGTATTAACATGAAAGTGTAAATTCAAAAGCAGAAATTTAGGAATACTACTTACTCTGGAGAGTTTAGATTGAGGCCTAGTGTTGTTAAGTCACTGCCTAATGCGAGATGTACCATTCCAGGATCTGTCTCTGCTGCCCGAATGAATGTTAACAGTCCAATCATTCCAAATTGATCTGTTACCATTCCTGTAGGAATATTAGTGACTCGTCCTGAATAAAAAGGAAAAGAAGTAGCATAATCTTCCAACATTTTACTTTACAACATACTCTACAATAATTCTAAAGGTTATGATTTTGAAATGAACAGATCTTCCCACCATCAGATAACACTTGGATCCCTTTTTTCTGAAGGTTGTTGTTTTGCGTCGTTGAGCTCTTATCACCAGGGAACTTGGGCCCGTCTGTACTGGATACATTTTTTCCTGGCGTATTCAAATTCTGTAAATGAAATATGTAGAAGTAGAATGAATTAGCAGCACCAAAGAAAATCTGTAATATTACTGTCAAATGATACTTACATGGAATTCAAGTTGTAGTACCTTAATACAAATAGTCATCTAAACAATGTATCAAGCTGTTCTTATGTAATATCCCTAATAAAGATTTTCAAATTATCTTAAAATTCATTGTGATGTGGGTGTCACTTGCAAAGTCAGCACTTGTTCCCAACTTCAAACTACACTGGGGATGAAGGCAAGTAACCTTCTTGAATTGCCTATCCGTATAATGAAGGAACTCCCACTGTGTTAGGTAGGGTGTTGCATATTTTTAATTCACAGACAATGAAGGTATGGTGATGGAAAACAAAACCACAATGAGGTGTGTTGGTAGAGAATATAAGCCTGTGGTGCTTAAATGTGCTTGCTGTCCTGACTCTTCTAGGTGATGAAGGCAGCAGGCTTGAGAACTGCATTGAAGATACTAAGGTGAGTTGCTGTAGTTTATCCCTGTAGATAGCATATTCTATACCCAGTGCACCAAATGTAGAAACAGCAGATAGTAGATGGTAGATGGGATGTGCAGCCTACTCCTGTGCCTAATTAATATGTTCAGGAAAGAATTTCTATTTCTGCAATTTAACTTTTTCTTAGCCAAGTAGTTTTATTGATAATTGGTTTCTTTGTAGCTTTGAATTTAAGTGTTTTAGTAACATTATCAAATGTTTCAACTTTAAACATTGTAAACATATTAAAAGTTTTCAAGATGACTTACGGATTTACTGTCATCATTACTTGAAGTTGGATCCTTGTAGTTTGAACCAGGAAGTGCGGGAAAATCTTCATTATGGATTGAGAAGTCCTGGGACTGTTCGTTTGCTGGTTTTGTCACCATCCCAACTACACCACGCAAATAAAGCCATGTTAGCTTCAAGTTTTATTATGGAACAGTTGCAATATATAATGAATGTTTAAATTCCTACTGTTAAATGCAACTAATTATTAACACCATTGTACTGATCACAATAAGTTCATATAGTCCTTAGTTTCTCCAGAGTGTCCCTTATTCAAATCCCTTCAAATTCCAGAAAAATTTACTACAAATAATCCCTTGAGCAAGGGACTTTTCTAAAGTTGCTTCAACTTACCCAGCAGCTAAAATGGCTCCAATACCGATGTAAGGCACGAGTCCAAAAACCCACACTGCGTCTGCAGGAATTTTTATACAGCTAACTCCATGCCAATCAAAGAAAAATGGGCAGAGTTCAAAAGACTGCAAGAAATTTGATTTTTTTGGCCCCTCAACAATATCCGATCGATTAGATTAGAATGAATTATCATGTTGATTCATCAGTTCCCTTACTCATTTAATGGCCTCAAAGAAAATAAACAGTAAGATCAACTACTTACAATTTTAGTAAATGGCCATATGTTAATAAAAATCACCTAATAGTAGTGCAAAGACTAATTCATTTCGTGATTCTATTGCTACAGCAACTTTCCTCTAGCCATCAGAACCATTCCTAAATTAAAGCCCTTCAACTTGTCCTCCTGAGCAATCACTGAATATCAATGATTCAGTTTTAAATATGAAGTCACAATACCCCAAACCCTGATCCGTTGTTATATGGTTTCAAAGTGGACACCATATAAATGCAACTAATTATTAACAGACAAGCTTCAACACCCGGTACAAGGCAACCAGTGCCTTGGGAAATCCACCAGTAAATAAAGGAATAGAAGTACTGCATCTAGCACATATGTGGCAGACATCATATACCACACTCTTTCTAAATGCAGAACAACATTGGAAAAGTGAAAAACAATCAAATCACTAGAAGCTGCAACTAGCCAGCACCTCTGACCTACAAATAAATTCTCAATGACTTTACTTAATAGCCATTGGATTATGAGGCTTTGAAGAGACATTGCTGCATCCTTTGTAACTAGTACAAAGTTTTCATCCTTATGAAACAGTCAACAGCTGATTTAGTACTGGCAGTACTGGAGCTCTGCCAATAAATAAAGATGTGAAAAGGAAATATGATGTGGCATGTACTCTCATTCAAATTTCTTCTAACTGGAAAAGATGTGCCAATGGCCCTCTTCAGTCAAAAGACTCTGTGCCACCCTACTCTGAAAACAAGACCATGGCTAAAAGATCCCCTATAAAAGCTTTCCAATTGCATTGAAACATAAGTGAGGCTACTACCAAGCAGATTCCAACTTAACAAATGGATTCCCCAATTTATTTCTGCAGATAAATTAATTTGCACGAGTTCACTTTCATCTACTCTCTCTTCATTCGGTTGACTTAATTATGTTATGAGATACAAAAGCTTGTCTTCAAATTGCCTGTATCAAAAAATCAATTTGGTATATATTTCAATATTAAGTCTTTCCTGCCATTGCTTGTTATGTGACAAAAAGTTATTGTGGGGTGTTTTTAGAAAATGAATGTCATATGCAAAGCTTTTAACACGATTCATATTTACAAATCTAATTTTTCAATCATTAAGAATTTAGTAGACTGCAAATTCACATCCATCAACAACATATGCCAGAACTGAACTTTAAAGTGGTGAACATAAAATCCCAAATCAGTTTTTTTTTTACAGCAGATATTCTTGGATGTGATTTTAGAGAAAACCCTTTTGGAATGCAATGGATTCTATTAGATAAAAGTATATAGAGGGCAAAAATATTTCATTTAATTGCACATGCTATGAGGATAAATGGAATTCAACTTCTGATATAATGAAATGTTCAATTGGGGAAAAATCTAAGCACTTACAAATATTTTCAAAAATAAAAAGAATAACCTAAAATTAATGAGGAATAGTGCTGCATTATAAAGCATGTGATTTGTATGATTGCTAACCACCAATCTCCTCTGAAACAAAAGCAAAATATTGTAAATGGTATGAATCTGAAATAAAAACAAAAAGTTTGAAATACACACATGATACAACATCTGTAGAGAGAGGAACAAAACTGCCATCTTGGGTTAACAATCTGTAATCAGAATCTGAAGAAATGTCATCAACATGAAACATTAATGCTGTTTCTCCCTCCATAGATGCTTCCCAGCCTACTGATTATTTCTATTATTTTCTGTTTTTATTTTAGTATTACCTTCAATGACTAACAACAAAAAATTTCTTTGGCAAACATGAATTTACTTTATCCAACTAAAATTGTATCAGTGCTGAAAAAACAATAGTGCAGTTCCTGGTACTAGACTATTCAATATAGTGCAGAAACAAAAGAAATCTTAGCTTTGTAATCCTTTCCAGAAAATACATACTTTGAATCTGGTTCAAAACATCGATCTAACTCGCACCCTTAAAAAATTATTAGGGATGCAACACATGTGCTTACCTGACTTATTTTTGAGGGAAACAAAATTAATTTTAGATGGCTTACTACAACTTAATATTCAAGTTCTCAGCCAATAGTACAGCACTAGAATTTCCAGCACATACCTGGTATATTTGGAAAACATTTTTTTTAATCTACCAGTGAGTACAAATTTTACTCAGCAAATACTATATGTTCAAACCTAGAAGTTTCACTTCTCATCTTCACTGAGAAGTGATACAGTATCGATTTCATATTTAAAACAATGCAAGGTAAATTAAGAATAGATTTCAGAATATAGATAAGATGTCCAGCCTAAGAACGTGCCACTTAAATCTATATTCCGAAATCCTTTACAATAGAGGATATACAAACAAACTTACAATGAGACTAATTATACATCTGTTTTGCAACTACTAGTAATAACTTTAGACTAAGGGTAGAGATGGAGCGCAAATTCTGGGGAAAGGAATGTGATGTTTCTATTGTTGTGTAGTCCAGGCATAAAATTTATCAAAAGAGGCAATAATGAAATTAATACACAAAGTGGCTTAAACATATTTAGATGTATACAAAGCATGCAAATGATACCATTAGCTGCACTTCTGAATTAATACGTATGCTATTCAGAAAATGGTGCTTTACATATTTAAGGAATGAATTAGGGTGAAGGGGGCATTAGATGAGCGTTTTGGGCACTCAAGCCATAAAGAAAGCAATTTTGAGAAAACTTAAGAGTACCTTTGAAGATAAAATTTTGATAACAGAGCTAGTTTATATTATTTCAAAGCAAAATTTGTTAGCAAGAATAAGTATAATTGTAAAACAAGATATGAAGAATTAACAATTTACTGGGTTTCTGTTTTTTGCTGTTTATGACAATGTGCTGTTCTATCATGTCTTAATATTGAGTACATAATACATTGAAATGGTGCCTTATAGATTGTATTGTTGATGGCTATATACCTAAAGTAATACTGAAAATTTTACACATAAATAATAATAAATTGATGGTGCAAGTATGACAAGAAAATAATTTGTGTCAAGCAAGGAACACACCAGTACCATAGCCTAAATTAGTGCAAGTATGAAATATGACCAGATATTATGAGAACATTGTGAAAAAAGGCAGATACAGTTAAGCCAAGCTTCAGTACTAAAACCATTTTTTAAAGTTTAAATAAGTCCATGCATGTAATTTGATACAAAATTGGCTGCAGTTATTTAAATTATATTAATAACGAGTATGTTACTTGATTTGCATGACAGCAATCCATTTTTTAAAAATTATACAGCATGTTGTGGTTTATAAAAAGAGAACGATAAAACAGTTCAAATTAGCTTGATTATAATGTCAATAGGGGAAAATTTCTGTTCTGTTTCCTAAATAAATGTAGATTATAAGTTAAAGGGAAACAAAAGACAATGGCAACTGGCACTAGGGAACACCGCCAGCAGAAGGGTCCCCTCCAAGTTGTGTACCATCCATCCTTGATCATTACTGGGTCTAAGTCCTGAAATTCCCTCTACAACAATAATGTGAGAGATCTTCACCAGAAGAGTTCCAAAAGTTCAAATAAGCTGGATCAACAGTACCTCCTAATGTGCAATTAGGGATGGGTTTTGAGTGCCTGTCTTGCCAGCATTGTGAAATATCATAAATTGAATTAAGAACACCCACTAGCATATCTATTGATTTCATTACTCAATCTCATCTTCCCCATTGCATTTTTTTTCTCATTCCTCCTCCTAAGTATAACCTGCTCATTTATCTTAAGGCATTCAAGTTGCCACATCCTTTTCCAACAACAGTTACAAGCGAGAGATCAAAATCAAGTACTCCATATATAAAAGGTCATTCCTCCTGATCCACGTGATATTTTTTGAGAATGTCACACAAAGTGTGAATGAAAGCCTAAATCAATGATATATGTTAGTAATTCCTATAAAACAAGATACATTTGAAAATAATTCAGGAGGCTCAAATTAGTGAGCAAACTGTGTCCCAGCCACAGTAACAGCTAAAAATATATCACAATTACACTTAAAAGAAAACGTTCCATGAAAGGAAGACAATAATCAATAGAGTTTATGTTCCTTTTTAATGCTCTAAATTTGGTACAATTTAAAAATTTAACGCCGTTTGAGTAATACCAAAATGCAACATGGTAGAAGCAGCCATATTGAATTTTAACAGATAGATCAGGCTTAGAAAAACAACTGCTCCTATGCTGCTGACTGTACATCAACTTCATCTAAAATCTTGTCTAAAAACTTACAGGCAACTACCTGTGATGTAATATCTATGAGGGAACATCTTTAACATACAGCCAAAGGCAAATGATGGATGCAAATGATTAAATATAAACAGTGTAAAATGTTAGCTTAAACATTCCCATAAGTAGTTATCTGCTGTAGAATACAAATATTAAGAACTGTACTCAACATTTTCTGAAATTTTAATTTCCAATTGTTTGGTCTAGTGCAGTTACTTTAAGAAGTAGCTGCAGTAATTATCACATCATGGATGCTTTCCTTCTCTGTCAAATCAGTATTACAACATGGAAAAAATACTTCATTTTTGAATGTTCTTTAACTAAAATCACATACCTCAAGACAATTTTAAATGAATGTTGGTGTTGTTTGAGAATGAAGGTCCCTACCTGATTTCTGAAGACGGGACACACGGACAGCTCCCAGCATGCCCATTTTCGAAAGGAACCCAGTGTCTGATGAGAGGAAGTCACTTATGAAGTTTGTGTAAAATCTAATAGCGTTTTTTTTAAAACTTACTGAGGTGATAAGTCCTATACGTATGTACGCAAGCTCTTCAGTACATTTATTTTCAAAAGGAAACAAGGGCCAGATAAAACAAAGTCCCATTTTCCAAGCTGAATGAAAATGCAACAGTTTATTGAGGTGGCAAAAATGTTTAACATTTATACAGTTGGTGTATTATGACAATGGTTTTCAGCAGACTTGCTGTATAAAGATTGCAAAAAATACCTAGTGACAATCCAATAAATTGTGTTAATTTGAGGTGATTCAAGTGTTTAGATTCAAAGGGCATTTATAATGATTTCTGACTATGACATTTTCAAGATTTTTTTAAACATTACTGAGTGGATTTTTCAAAGTGAAAAGCTTGTGTTGAAATAAATTGACATACTGAGGTGCAACAAATGACACAAGGTGAAGAAACATTTTGAACAATTTTATATTACTAATTCACATGAAATGCTGAGTACAATAGACATTCAAAAACATGTCAATTACATTCAAATGGTAAAAATGTACTTAAGTTTTAAAGAATAAATTAATGATGCGCAGTGCACTGACATATAAAGTCATCAACCTGAATGCTTTTCTCCAGATATGCTGCCTGATCTGATGAGTTTTCTGAGAATTTTCTATTTTTATTTCAGATTCCCAGACTTGCGAATTTTTGCTCATGTATTCAGGCATACAAAACATTTTCAAACATAATGAACTTTCAGGTTAAGCTTGAATAGTTGTGGGGGGTGGCACAGAAAAGTATTTCTAACAACATTTTTTGCCAATTCAGATTTCTGATTGATCTGTTAAGCATTTATTTATCCCATTCCAGACATTAACAAAAGTTCATCTTCAAATGTAAATAGCATTAAAATTGGTTAGCCTCCAAACTTATTTTGCTGAGGAATGATACAAGATTCCAAAGTTACATCATTTTCAAGACAGTTTGTCAACCCCCAACACCCCCCATTATTGCTAATCTTTTAGCAATCTACAGATGTTGGGAAATTTAGGAAATTCAAATTTAATGGTAGGAAAACATCTTAAATTTTAAAACAAAAACCAGATATACTTTAGTTCAACTGAAAAACACTTTATTAATAAAGTGTTTCTGTCAACTAAGAGGATTAAAAGCAATTGAAATCACCACATTTCTTTCAAGAAATTCTGCAAGGTTACTGCTATTAAATTCACTAACCAAAGGAGATCAACAGGAACGTTTTATGTTTACATGTGATCTTATTGTTGGAGATGGTGTTGTGACATCCATTTTAACATATTCTATATTTATTTGCCCATTGCTTTTGAGGCTTTATTATAATCCTTACATGTCATTTAGAAAACATTTCAACAGTACAGTATTGAACTGCTCTGAAAAAAACATCATTGACCTGAAAGCTTAACTCCGTTTCTCTCTCCACAGTTGCTTGTCCTGCTGAGTATTTCCACCATTTTCTGATTTTATACTGCACTGGTATGTTATCTTAGCGAACAAATGTCAGGTAACAGAAATCATGCTGAGGCATATAAAGCTATTCTCAGGTTTATTTTTAATGTACTTAGCCTCAATTGCTAGAAGTCCTCACCCTTTTGTGCTAATTTCTTTTATAATATTGGAACAGACAATATTGAAGTGGAAGGGCTGTGAACGGAGGAAATGTTTCCTACGTGCCACCTCTTGTATAAAGGCCAGTGAAATGGGATTACCATTAGGAAGAAAAAACACACGTTGGAAAACATTTTAAAAATCAGAATGGTCAAAAACAGGGAATATAGATAGATAAATAACATAAGGTGCTAGAATGTACAGTACATATTACAATAAACCTATGCCTCAATCTGGATATTCAGATAGAAGATCACTGAAAGGTATGCTCCCACTAAGAGACTTCAGTGATGTTTCTCACATATTTCTATTTATTACTGTGCAGTTAACACTTGGTAAGATCACCCATTATGGCCCCAAAGACAAGAATTTCAAACATATTTCCATAAAATGAGGTGAAAATGAAATTTATCACCCGACTAGGGATTTCAACTTTTGAGATTTTATCAGGTTCTGCTTGTGTGTGTAATTACATAAACATTCAATTATGGTAACATGTCACTGGTACAAGAATGTGCTTTTATAGACAAAGGAAAAGGAACAAAAAGCATATTTTCACTGCAATACCATGCGGTGTCCACCACTAGATTTAAAAGATAAGGTGGTTTCTATTAATCACTGATTGGGAGAGTCTCTTACATGTACAGGCACACTTCGTTAATATCTTGCAAAGGGACAATGAGGATCATACTCGAAACACTAAACACCCTCTGTTCAGCTAGAATACCCTCTGTTCAAACATCTTACTTTCAAAGCAAGCAGTGAAGAAATAAAAGAAATGTTTGGCAAGCTGGTACAAATGCCTCAACGAGCTCAAACTGGTGGCAGAGAGGCCGCAGGGTGTGGGGAACACAACATTGTAATTAAGTGGGTGCATAAAGGAAACTAGTTGTGACTGCTAATGCTTGCAATCCTCAGGTGATATTTGAAATATATATCCTCTCTATTGGTGGTGATGCAGCACTCACTGTTTTTACAATGACAGGAATGAAATCAGGGAACACTCTTTCACTCAAAGAGTAGCAGAAATCTGCAGCTCACTCTGCAGAAAGGCTGAGATCAACTGAACATTTCAAGACCGAGAGTGATTGATTTTTGTTAGATTAGTATGTGGGTCAAAAAGTCACAAATGGATTTAAGGTACAAATTGAATGTCTTAAGCCCATTTCTTGACAGAATTTATCTAATAGCAACAGTCAGGAAATCACTGACTGTGCTACTTAATGTTTTTAATGAAAAAAAAATCAAAAATAAATTTCACAGTTGCAATAAAAAAAGTCCATTTAAAATGACCACTCTACAGCTTCAGATACTTTAATAAACAGATAGACACACTAGATACTATTACAATAAACTTAGAAAGATGTTGCAAATAAGCAAAATAAGAAATCATTTGGACAAGAAATCTGACAAGGCTTTTTTGATGTACAGAAATATGAAGCTATGGAGTACAAATGTTCAGATACACTGGAACAAAATAACATATTTAAGCATCATGTAAGTTTATAAAGTTTAGGACCCCATCAGCTTATAACAAGCAGTTATACAGTAAAAACAAATAACAGAATTGGTACATCATTAAATTGGAACAAAAATTATTGATTTGTGTTCCAAGATCATGAAATCATTATTTCTGAAGGAAGGCATTCAGCAACCCAACTATTTTCCCCTCTAATGAGAAAATGAAAAGCCATTTTAAGTCATTCATGTGCAAGTTACAACAGCCAGTCATATATTGCTTTTGTATGCAATCTAGCAGCAGATGTCCAGACTGAAAGTGTTTAACACAAAAAAAAATTAAAGGAAGTATTAATATTTTAGCTACCTGACAGTTGATTAACAGCAAACAATATAGATAAATTCAAGAAACAATAAAGGAAAAGGGGAACAAATTTATGGGGTAAGAATATCAAAGGATGGTAGTGTAGCGGTTAGTGTAACGCTTTACAGCGCCAGCAACCCGGCTTCAATTCTGGCCGCTGTAAGGAGTTTGTACGTTCTCCCCATGTCTGCGTGGGTTTCCTCTGGATTCTCCAGTTTCCTCCCACATTCCAAAGACGTACAGGTTAGGAAATTGTGGGCATGCTATGTTGGTGCCGGAAGCATGGTGACACTTGCAGGCTGCCCCAGAACACTCTATGCAAAAGATGCATTTCACTGCGTGTTTCGATGTACATGTGACTAATAAAGATATCTTATAATTAGTCAAAATGGGACAAATTTGTTGGACCTGTGGACCTTTACTATTTCTCAAATATCTTTGTAAATTCAGTGTATTTTTTTGATACTAATCAAAATGGTAATTCAATAGTGAAATTCACCTTAAAAATGACCAAAATAATAAACAGCCTGTCACGTCCTACAATTTAATTGAATCTAAAAATGTTAACTTCTAAAGTACACTCTGTTCAGCAAAGCAAAGTTGGTTCTTTGCTGCAAATGAAATCAGAAGGAAACAAAATTGCTACTGGTTTGTTTCACTGCAATAACTGATCTTCAATGTGTTTAAAATTGTCTAAAATCTGTGGAAATTGCTGTGCTTCGCTAATTTGAAGGCCATAATCAAAGAAGAATTCATAACAAATAAGTGTTCTATCTGAAGTGAATAACAGAAAGG